>NC_143584.1:167333090-167636004 GCF_048544385.1 Mastigoproctus giganteus | reverse complement strand
TGTGCTCCTGAACTTACTCCTATTCTTTGCCGCCTTTTTTCACTTATTCCAAAGGTGTTTTTCCTTCTGCTTGGAAATTTTCTCATATCCAGCCAGTTTCTAAAAAGGGTGGCAAATCCCTCCCATCCAATTATCGTCCCATTGCAATTACTTCTACTCTTTCTAAAGTAATGGAGAAATCAATTAACCGCCAACTCTTAAACTACCTAGAAACCTTCCGTCTGATCAACGATCGCCAGTATAGATTCCGTCAGTGTCGATCCATTGGTGATATTCTGGCTTATGTTACCCATTTATGGACTACTTCAATGGAAAGGTTTGGTGAAACACAAGTAGTTGCTCTTGACATCTCAAAGGCTTTTGATCGTGTTTGGCATAAAGGTCTTCTAAACAAGCTTCCATCTTATGGTTTGCCAACTGTTTTTAGTAATTGGTTATCCAGTTTTCTCTGTGATTGCTCACTGAGTGTGATGGTAGATGGCTCTCTGTCTTCTAACTTCTCCACTAATGCCGGTGTCCCCCAAGGTTCAGTTCTTTCCCCCACTCTTTTCCTCTTGTATATCAATGACCTTCTTCCATTGACTGGAAATCCTATCCATAGTTTTGCCGATGATAGCACATTGCATTCAACTTTCCATTTTGAGAAACCTTGTCCAGCTCAATCAGCTTCAAGTTCTCGAAAATCTGCTGCCAATTCCTTAAATGCCGATCTTCAGGTAATTCTCCAGTGGGGCAAAGACAGCTTAGTTGATGTCAACCCTTCTAAAACTCAATCTTGTCTTATATCTCGCAAAAAGGATTCTTCTGCTCCTATGTTTATCTTTAGTGACACTCCGATTTCTAGGCAAAATGATATATCTCTTTTGGGGATTACCCTGACTTCTAATCTCTCTTGGCACAAGCACATTACAAATATTGCTTCCTCTGCATCTAAAAAACTTGGTTTTCTCTTTTGCTCTCGGCGTTACTTTTCTCCCAAACAGCTGCTCACTCTGTATAAATCGCAAATCCGCCCTGCCATGGAATATTGTTCCCGCATCTGGGGTGGTGCTCCCAAAACCTCTCTCAGGCTTCTTGATTCCATTCAGAAGAGGGCAGTTAGGTTAATTAATGATTCATATCTAATGGAGTCTCTCCACTCGCTGTCTCATAGATGCACTGTTTCTGCTGCATGCCTCTTCTACAGATACTTCCATGGGCACTGTTCTTCTGAATTGGCTTCTATAATTCCCACTCTCTCTTTCAAAACAGTCCGAACACGTGCCGCCACCAGCCAACATCCATTTACTGTCCAACTTCAAACCTACAGAACCAACTTTTCATCTTCCTCATTTATTCATTCAACTGCCGTTTTCTGGAACAACTTTCCTTCATACGTATTTCCTGAAAATTACAATCTACAGATGTTCAAGTCCAATATCAACAAATATCTTCTTTCGTCTTCTCAACCTCCAACCCAAGCACGGTACTAAGTACTATAGGTTATAATACCTCTCGTGTTTGGGGTTCTCATAAAAAAAAAAAAAAAAAAAACTGCGTGACACACTCATGTCTGCATGGTACTCCATTCCTGCACAACGTTTTCAGCATCTTGTTCAATCCATGCCTAACGAATTCAGGCTGTTTTGAATGCTGAAGGAGGCTTAGCACTCTACTAGGTAGGTGTACCTAATAAATGGCAGCACAGTGTATGTTCTGAATCAATTTAGCAATTGTTTCAGTAAGTTTTAAAAAGTTGCCATTGTTATTTTCATATAAATCTTTTGAAGATGCCCCAAACGCTATACACTGCCTTGCTAAAAATAGTATCATATATATTATTCTTTCAATTACCGAATACCAATACCTCTTTTTTTCTATGTCACATAATCGCTATTGTCCAGCGTCGATTGTAATGTTTGTCTTTAGCGACTGTGATTTTTAATATCTACTACACTTGTTTTTTTTTTTAGTTTTATGATTTTTATGCCATTTTTTATGATTTTTAATATGTACTGTACTTGTTTCATGCTTACCTAAAATGGCACATAAATTTCTGCAATTACTGTCCAAATTGATTACTTAGTTGGTTTTTACAATCGCCATATGCAATGAAAGCAAAATATAGAATTTCACGATGACGAATAAAGTAACCTTTGACCCTTTTCTCCACTTTTTTCACAATTTTCATATAATAAACACCTGAAAATTTTCTTTTGACTTTAATCGGAAGGATATTCCCAATTTTTAATTTGAGTAGGATAATTTTGAATCAAAAAATCGCGTTGTTTCTTTGTTAGGTTTTCTGACGAATTACCTGGATCAGTTGATAATGATATAGTTGAGTCAATATTTATTAAATATAATTAAGAAGGAAAAATTTAAAAAAAAAATCGCTAAATTGAAAATTTCGCTATTAAGAAGTTCGTTAAATAGAGTTCCGCTTGTATGTGTAAAAAAAAAATTTTGGCGCCCTGGGAACTGTCTCCCGTAAGCGACTCTTACCTCGCCTACCCACTTGAGGCGGCTCTGCTTGTGGAAAGAATACAGCGAAGGGAAACGAGTTTGGTGAGGGGAACAATGGGTTACCCTTACCAAGAAATGCTTAATTTATGCAAATTGCAGAAATGCTTTTCCTTAATGCATGGCAATGCAACTTATCTTTTTCAAACATCTGATTACCCTAGTTTAGGGTTACCATTGAAAAATCCGCAATAAGTTTATTCTTCTATGCCAACTCCTTTTCTTTTAGAAATAAAGCAAGTGTTAACCTCTTCTTTGCAGTTATAACCAATGTCGAATTGACCGAGGTGCACTGGCTCAGTTGCTCCACGAACTACACGCTGGAGGGTGGCCCAAGCTCAGGCTCTCTTGGATTTATTTTCGGGCCTGTAAAAATATATGAAGTACGCAGGAGCTGGGAGAGAGCAAGCGAATCAGCGACCTTTAGAACTTCACCAGCTCAAAGTTTATATGTAGAAGCTCACGTGAACCTTTACATCTCAGCAGGAAAATTCTATTAGTTGTTTGTGCATCCAAAGTTTGGCGCCTGCTAAATCATCCTATTTCTCCATACCTTTTCCAGCCTTAAAATAGAAATATTCTGCATTTCAATAAACCTGGGTCATAGTCTGTATGAGATTACTTTAGATTGGAATCTACAGATTGAAAAAATATAGTTGGGCTACAACTGTAGTTAAATTTTTGTTTGTATCAGTCAGTTACTTACACATTCTCATGCTGTTTTTGTTGTAATGGAGTTTTAGGAGCAGCAGCGACTAACGCCATATTGCTCCGTGTATAGTGTGTGTTCTGTGGTCAATTTTCTGTTTGCTGTACTAAAAGCCTGAGTTTCCCGTAGAAAAACCTTGCTACCCTCGTTGTGAAAAAGGCCAATCAAAATTCCTCACGTCATCCACGGGATTCGAACTCTAGTCTTGTCCCCTCCGGTGTGGGTAGGATGGCGATTCTAGTAACTGTGATACCCACGAGGGCGCAGTTTCTTGCCAGCTTAAGTAAAAGACAATGTCATACTACTCACACTGAAATTTGTATATTTCCCTGATTCTTGGAAACAGGCGGTGCTTTGACTCATCCTAAAAGGTCCAGATAACGATCCCACTCTGCCCAAATCTTACCGCCCCATTGCTCCTCTCCGGTCTTGTGCAAGATAATGGAGCGGCTGCTTCAATCCAGATTATCCACCTACTACCAGACAGCCAACTCAGACTCTCCAAAGCAGAATGGCTTTAAGCCAGGAGACTCCACTAAAGACGCTATGAACAATCACCTCAACACAGCAAAATCAACCACAGAAAAATATCTACTGGCTATCTTCATTGATTTTGCTGGTACCTTCGATTCCATCTGGTGGCCCAGCATTGTCAGGAGATCACGTCAACTCAATATTCCACTCAACCTCTACCGCTATCTCCAGAACTACCTCTTCAATCGCTCAGTAACTGTTCAAACAAATTTTCAGAAAACTTCCCGACCAGTTGTTAGAGGTTGTCCACAGGGCTCAGTTCTTGGGCCCTACTTCTGGAACTTAATACTAGATGAATTTCTTCTTATGGAACTAGGTCCTGTGGACTGCATGGTTTATGCAGATGACCTCATCCTCCTTATCAAAGCTGATTCTAGAACTCAGCTTGAGAAAATTGCCTCCCCTGTCTTAACGATCCTCCAAAATTGGGTAAACAACCACAAGTTAGTCATCTCTGGGGAAAAAACGAAAACTATCCTCCTCAAAGGATCCTTGGACATAAGAAGACTGCCCCAAATTGAAATCCCTGGGCAGACATTGCAACTCAAAACAGAACTAAAATATCTAGGAATAACTTTCGACTTCCGATTAACATTCTTACCTCATCTTAATTACCTCTCCAACAAAATACGTCGTTATACTGCCATGATCGTAAGAATTAGCAGAGCAGATTGGGGTATGAAGAGGAGGATTCTCATGCTACTTTACAAAACCATCTTCTTACCATCTGTGTGCTATGGTGCAGGCATATGGTTCCCTCGTGCCATCATTGCACGTAATAAAGCAACGTTACATACAATTCAATGCAATATCCTACTCACTGTGACCAGAGCTTGCCGCACAGTCAGTAATCCTGCCCTGCAGGTCTTAGCAGGTACTCTTCCTCTGGATCTGGAGGTTATTCGTTGCGGCCTTGCATACCGCATAAAGAGAGGAATTCCCACCACCATTCTGGATATAACACTCGATCTAGCTAATGATCCAAAAAACGACATGAAACAGATTTACTCTAAGCTTTTCCAGCATTGGCAAAGATCTTGGGAGCAAACAGCTAAAAGGTGAAACAACTAATAGATTTCTTCCACAAGTTTTGATAACTGCACCAAAACCTCCTCCGTAGTACTCACCAGGCCTTCACGTCTCGTTTTTCCTCACTGGTCATGGATCGTTTCGGGCCAAGCTGCATACCCTGGGTCTCACCGATTCTCCTCTCTGCACATGCGGTGACAATGAAGACTGGATTCATCTTATGTAGAATTGCCCTCTTTATGATTTACCCAGAGGTCTCCTAATTACCAGAACTGGAAATATACCCAGTACCCAGGAACATCTCTACATAATTGACAAAACCAACTACAAAGCCTTCAGTACTTTTGTCCAGACTGTATTTGAAATGCGTCAAATTCACATACAGCAATCTGTTCAGCGCATCCCCATCATATAATGAACCCGAAACTCAATTCACAGAACATACCCTGAATGGAAACAAAGAAAACACCAACATGATATTGATCTTTAGCCTGACATAACAGGAATCTCTTCACGTTCACAAAGGGAGCTATCTTACAAACCCACCAATCCAAAAGGACTTTTCTACAATAGACACAAGAACTCCAAGCAATCCTTGAGCTTCATGAATCCATGTGCCTCCTCTCATCCCCTAAGAGAAGATGATCCAAATCCACTACCCAGTGTGGGACACTGCTCATTGCCTACAAGTCACCCTTGGTTGAAGAAGATTTAATTGCTGACGCTGGGCCCTTGCCCAATGTGGAACCCACTCACAAAATTTGATATTGTTCTACACCTCGAAGAGAGGTGTAGAACAATATCTGATTTTCCTACTTGTGTAGGAACTCACATAAATACTCCCCTGGGAGTGGGACTGGCATTTCACTTGTCAAATGCAGGGTAATGCTATTAGGCAACCTGACTTTGTGGGTCACTTGACCTCACAATCTTTTCTCTTCTTCCTGAGGTAGGGTGGGCTCCCCCCTCTACCTCTCCCTCTTTCTTCTTCTCAATCTCTCACCCCTTCTCCTATTTCAAAAAAGAATTTTTTTTTCTTTTCTTTTTTTTTTTTTTTTTTTTTTTGCCCTCCCTGGGAAGCTCAGGCTAACCCCAGGGTCAGCTAGCCAGAGTTCTCTTCCCACTTACCTGCTCCGGCTCCCAGTGCCAGTGAGTAACTAGCGGTCTGTGGTGCTCCACAGACCCTAGGCTAAGCAAGCAGATGAACAACATAAACCGCATTAAGCAAGCAGAAGAACAACGTAAACCGCATTAAGCAAGCAGAAGAACAACATAAACCGCATTAAGCAAACTTGAACATACACTAACATATGCTATCTGGCCTTGACAGTACTGTCTTACTTCACAAGAGATTCAAATGCGGAGTTGTGCGAGAGCACCGGTGCTGCTTGTCAAAAAACACTATGTCACTATGTATTGAATATAATCACATATATTGAGATGATGGTTCGAAATCAGATAAAACAGTTGGTGCTGCGGCAGTGTTATCTGCTTTCACTGTTTCTGCTTCTCTACCTGCCGTTCTTCCCACACCAGGTGGGAAAGACCTGAGTTCGAATCCCGTCGATGACGTGAGGAATTTGTATGGGTATTTTTCACAACGTGGCTGAGATAGTCTGTCTCAGGTGAGGGTAGAATGGTTTTTCTCCCGGAAACTCAAGTTTTTCTTACAGCAAAACAGAAAATTGACCATAAAGCGCACTCAATTCACAGACAATATACACGGAGCAACTTGGCCTAAATAGCCGATGCGCCTAAAATCCAACAACAACAACAACAACAACAGCAGCAGCAGCTTCTCTATCAAGAGATTTCATCAATTTCTGTTGAGAACTATCTCTCTCACTCCTAAGCTTCTAGATTGTGAAATTAGCCCACAGCATATCATATATTGTATATTGATTCTTTAAGCTCTTTGAAATCCGAACTGATCCAGCTACTAGGCAAACAACATACAACGGTATTATGCTAGGTCCCATACTCGGAAATGAAAACGCAGATCAGGCATCAAAACAACATATTATGTTCAAATTTAATTGACATGAAGGTTGCTGTTCAAGGTTACAAAAGCATTATACAAAAAGATTACTACCCGCAATGGAAAAGAAGACAAGAACATAGCAACAACAAATTTATGGAAATTAAGACCTAGTCATCATTTTGGACTTCCAGCACCAGGAACGTAAGAAAAGTTGAAGTGATTCTTGCAAAAGCGCGCATTGGACAATCTGATATAACACCTTTACCATTCTCAGAACACAGTGAGTACAATGTGGAGGGCATTCTCAGAAGCGAATGCCCTCCACAGTGTACCCACTGCCATAATGTACTCACAGTGAATCATATTTCACTTGACTGCTGCTGTTATTAGCGAGAAAGGCTAGAAACATTCCTGTCTCACAAAAGTTTGCAGGAGCCTATAATGGTGAAGCACATGTTAGGAAATGAAGCAGACCAAGATGAACTTTTCTCCTTTCTAAAGAAGATGAAGATGTTCTCTCACCCTCTAAAAACTTACAACCTTAAAACTATTATGCTAATAACTTGAAAGGCACAATGTAGTCCTTGTGCCAAAACCTTCAACAACAACAACAACAACAACAACAACAACAACAACAACAACAACAACAACAACAACAACAACAACATTGGGACTTTTTTGTATGAACGTTGAAGATCTGTCTTACGTTGTAGGAGTAAAATTTGGTATCTTTTCAAATGTTTCGCGCTTAGCGATTTTCTACAACGTCGGCCTCTGTAAGTGATTGCGCCAAATTTCTAATACAATCCATGTGATTAATAAAGGATTAAGGATGGCGTGGAGTAATTATTAGAAGGTTCAGGCAAAAGGAATAGTCCTTTAAGGTAAATTAAATTAATTTTCTTACTGTTGTGAACATTGTCTCTAATAATTTTTCCTTCGCAAAAAACCATTGTGTTCTAAGAAACAGTTCTTTGTTTTTGTTTTGAAAAAAAAGAAAAAAAAAAGATTTTTAGTTAAGATGTGAAGTGAAGCCGAATTGTAGTTGTTTCGATCTGAGGATCATGATTTTTACCTTGAAGTTTTGTGAAATCTAATTGAACAAAAAAGGGCCTTGACCGGGAGTGCGTAAAAATGATACCGCTTGATTAGAAATTTATTTTGGAAAATTTACTCTATTATCACTCAATCAACTATGGATAATGGCTTCTTACCATTGTAGATGTCAGTAACATCTATCTTTTGTGGGGTGGCGCCTGTAGCGTTTTTGTTATTAACAATTTGGGAAGTTGTTTTTTTAATTGCGTATGTTGATAATTATCTGTGAATGTTAATTACAGTGAAGTGTCCATGAATTATATTAAGCGTCATATAAAGAGTAGAGTTTATATAAAGTTCATTATATTCAAGTAAAGGTGAGGCGATATTCTCGCTTTCTTTGGTTTTTGGCTACACTAATGCATCCGCTAACAAAAATCACAATGCGATCTAGCGAAATTTTAAACAGTTGGCACTATATTCAACATATAATTCCTTAAAATAGTGCTTTCAGTCAAGAGGTGCATGGCATACATTAAAATAGACAAATCTGAGAATTTGCTAAGTTCCTTTGCCTTTTAATGACTGCAAGTGTAGTTATCACGTTTACTTCGGCGTATTGGGAAATGAAGTCCATTTGAGTGTACATTCATTGCACTCCAACAACGGCCACTTGAATAATACTTTTCGTCCCTATTATCACTGGTAAGCCCAACTAAGTAATTTCATGGTGTGACCATATTTAATCAAGCAAAGTGAAAAATTTTCATAATTTCGAGCTAAAACTTGCTTTCGTAGCCCTTTGTCATTGTTTTGATAGACAAGATGTGAGATTATCCCTCAGTAGGTAATAAAACATTAATTGCTATTTAAGTAAATGATAATTTTAGTTATGTACATACATTTTTTAATCCATAAGTAATTATGTTAGACTATATTTATTGAGAACATAATTGAGTTTTAGCAATCTGAATGTTATGACATTTTTAATTTTAAAGAAGTGCACATTTGTGTTTAAAAGGGATGTAGGTACACTAGGCAGATGAAATTTTGTCACCTAATGGATTAAATAAAGTGTTGTTTTCTAGGAGTGTGATTATATTTGTGTTGATATTTGTAGTGTGATTATATTTGTGTTGATTTTTAACTACCAGTTTTCTGTTTATTCACATTAAGAAATTTTAGACTATTTTATTGGTGCTCAATAGTTTCCATTGCATCTGTTAATTAAGTCATGATATTTCATCCAATTACTTATTTTATCATCTGTCTGTGCTGTTTGCTTATATTTAGCATAGAAAGATGAAAAATAAATGAAAATTATTCAATACTTATTTAGTAGTATTCTGGTTGCAGTGGTTGCTGTTGCCACCCACTTATTAACCAAGTTACCTACCCACTTAGTAAGTTTCCATGAATGAAAATGGCATCAGCATGTTGGTTGAATGGCTAGTCCTTAAAATTTTATCAAAGCATTTAATTGGTGTTTTATTAATGCTTTTATCTGCATGGAGAGGCATTCTGTTTATGGTGTTTAGTTTAGTAATAGTAATTTAAAAAGAAGCTGATTAAAAATCTCATCTATGGCATTGTATACATAGTCTAACCTAACCTTTTCATTTTAAAGAATGGTTTGTTTTTCAGCTCAGTAATCACTGTAGAAACATACACTTCCAAATTCTGGACTGCCATATAAAGATGGTAGGCAATGCTAATTAACATTTGAAACTACTGCCCTTAGACTGTTGATTTTCCCTCCCCTTGAAGAGTATTAGAGGTGTTGAGTTTTGATAGTAAAGTTTCAAGCCTTCAAGTAACTTGTCGACTATATTTAAGTACCATCATTTATATTGCACCTAGTGATTTTTATTATTATTTTTTTATAATTTTTATTAGTAGTGAGAGATGTATATACTCAGTGATCACTGAATTATGATCACCTACATAGTACCATTCTGGGTCACAGATAACAGCCGTTAGCTGTGCATTGACTCCACTAGAGGTCTGAAGACATCTGTAGGGATCTGCACGGCACAATGTTGGAATAAATTATGCTTGTGTCCATATTAAAAAAAATTTAATTAAATTAAATTTTCTGTTTATACTCCGGGACGACCAAACAGTCAGAGGAGTTCACAAGATAGACAGAATACAAGAAACAGTACCGTATTCAGCAGTCATGGGCTTGAACCCTGGTCACTCAAGGCATGTGTACTTATGCACCCGCACACCTGACCACTAGGCTACAGTGGCCTTGCTATGTTCCACTTTCCATTCCAAACCATTCCACAGGTGTTCAATTGGATTCAAGTTAGGCAAATTTGGAAGCCAATCAAGATGGGTGATATCTTCACTGTCTTCCTTGAATCACTTGTGCACAGTGTGGGCCTGATGATATGGCATGTTATAGCCTTGAAAGATTTCATTTCTGTTCAGGAAAAAAAGAAATGTGGCAGGGTGCACATGGTCTCCTAAGAGCTGCTGGTAGACCTCACCAGTGAAACGTTGATATATATGCACCAGGGATCCTAGTTATTGCCAGAAAAACATGCCCCATATTATTCAAACACTGCCACCTTCCTGGATAATGGGCACCATGCATGATGGTTCATGGACTCATGTTGCTTGTACCACACATGAAGGCATCAGGTATTTAGACTCATCTGACCAGCACACTTGTTTCTAGTTGAATGATCATCGATGGCAAATGTTGACGACAACATTTGCCATCGATGATCATTGGTGAGGAGAGGGTGTCTCTTGTGTTGTCTGCTGCTGAACTCCGTACATCTGTGTGTGTGTGTGTGTGTGTGTGAGAGATGCGTTGTCATTTGGGATATAGTTCTTGCATTATCCATGTTGTATCAAAGTGCCAACTGTTGCACAGTGATTTGCTGTTGATCCCGTACAATGTGCTGTGCCATTCGCTTCCCACAAACATCCACCTTGTGTAATCCTCTACAGTTCTGTTTTTGGGAGATGGTTTGACCAATTCAACACCATGCTTTGTACACCTTAACCACAGTGGGCCGTGAGCATCTGACAAGACATGCAGTTTCTGATATGGAAGCACCCAATGCATGAACTCCCACAATCAGACCATTTTGAAATTCTGCGATGTCTTTACTACACCCCATAAATACTACTTTATCACTTTTATTTGCATGATGCCAGGTGCAAATTATCGCTGCTCTAGCCTAGGAAGCTGTTTGGCTTTTTAAACTGGAGCTGTGGCATAGCCCATTATGGATGGGGTTATCACAATTCATTAATCACTGAGTGTATGTGTATATTTATATATATATATACATATATATAAAAAATATATATATATATATATATATATGTGTGTGTGTGTATTGTCAAACAGAAAATTTTTTTCAGTATAAGGAGTGTATTATATAAATTTTAAAAAAATGAATGATACTTAAAAATGCTAGTATATTAAATGCATGAATACACAGAATTAGGTAATGAAATGTGCTAGATTCAATAAGAAGTAAATAATTTTCTTTAATACATTTCAGTACACAAAGTATAGGCCTCTAAAAATATATATTTAATCATTGCAGGATTAAATTTTTATTAAAATAACCACAGACAACACACCGATTTTATATATCTTCCTTATTTGAAATAATAGAAGTAATTAAATACATAAAATATATTGATTTCATAAATATACAAGAATGGTATAAAATAACTGGCATATTAAAATACCATAAATGTATATAATGTCATAGCTACAGATAAAATTTAACTAAAATGTTTATAATCATTGTTAGCTTTGTTGAACCTATCAATGCCATTGGATTCATCATTAAACATGAAATGTCAGCATTTTTGTTGTTAAAAGTGTATAATCTGATTATGCTAATTTTATGTAACCTGTATGGTAGTACATACAGTTAGTGTGTATGGGCAGCTGGGAAACTTGTATTTTTAAATGACTTATTAGGGCAGGAAAAAATTGCCCTGTCCAACAAATAAATAAAAAAATAATAATAATTGAGATTAAAATAGGTGATTTGACTAATTTTGATAAATGATTTCAAAATTATTATTCAAAATCTAATGTCACATAAAGATTTTGAGCTTCAGGTTTTGTTTAATAAAGAAAATGTTGGTAATTAGAGTTGCACTGATAAGAAAATTGCCTGATTACCGGCTGATTAGTCATTACAATGCTTTCCTAACATAGTCAGCAGCCCACTGAAAAAGTCTGCTGTACTGTGGCCATAGATGCTGATGTGCCTAAAAAATCCCCAAACAAACTGAAAAAGTCAAGGTGTATTTCAGTATTAATTATAGTACAGTACATGCAGTCAAATATCAACTGAATAATACTAATATATGGAATATTACAGTGGTTCATGTGTAAGAGTGTTCAATTACAGAAAACTAGTTACATAACTGTAACTAGTTTTATAAGTATATGTAACTAATTCTTTTAGACCAACTGCTTGTGGGCATTTTTTGCATCCTGCTGACACCGATACATCATTTGCATCCCAGAAGCATTTCCCTGATACACACAGATGGTTAAACGCCACTCACGTGACTCCTACTTTGATAGTCTGCCCATCTCACTTGAACCTGTTAAGAAGAATTGCAACTCTTGGATGAAAAAATTTTTTTTTTTCTACTCGATTTTCTATGTTGCTACCATTCTGGACTTTTGGCAGCGCTGGGGACTGACAGTTCTACTTGTCACCAATGAGTTTAATGATTTTTAATGGTTTTATAGGTAAATTGAAGTGATATTTTGTTATTTTCAGTATTAATAATGGTGTTAGAATACATATTCATGGTTATTTTTGTCAAAATTTGAACTTGAAAATGTTATTTACGAGGGGGATGCTGGAAATTTGGAACGAAAGTCAACACGAGAATCATGGCAAATTACGGGAAACGTACCCGACAAACTGCTTTTCCACTACCACAGTTTTTCACTGCATTCTCCGTAAACAGATGATGCATGTTATCAATTAGTTTCCTGTGGTTCTCGTGTCGGCTTTATTTACCTTCGCCCCATGTTGTATTCAGTTTCTTTGCACACCTTATTAATCCATAATGTGTTTCTAATCCCTCTTAATATTTTTTCAGATTAAATTTTATTAATATTTAAGCAGTACTGTAGTTGTAAATACAGCAGAAGGTATACTGTATGAATGTTAAAAGTAGAGTATATTGTGCCTATCAGGCTTATTAATTTAATTCACTTTGGTCTCATAGAAGTTGCATAAAATTATAAGTATTGCCTAGGAATCAAATTCTGATAAATTTATTTTTTAATTTTCAGTAAATATTTTAATAATATTTGTTTTTTCAAGTCTTTCAAAAACCAGAAGGTATATGCTATTCACCTAAAAAAAAAATTTAGAGAGTATATGGTGTATACCCTCCACTACAGCCCTGGATTTAAGTAATTGTCAAAGTGATCATTATGGCACCAAGTACTGCATGGAAGTATTTTGCAATAAATCCAAAGGACAAAACTGTTTGCATATGTAATTTATGTGAAACCACCATATCAAGGGGTGGTAAAACAACCAAAACATTTACAACCACAAATATGATGAATCATATCAAAAAGTTCCATCCAAAAGAAACAGAAGCATCAGATAAGTTGAAAAGGACATATGCTGAATGTTTGGGAAGTAGCACCACCACTGAACCTCCTACTAAAGTGCAAACTACTATAGAAGCAGTATTAATAAAGAAGAAGCTTTTGGGATGTTAATGACCACAAGGCTAAAGAGCTCCATTATTTAATTGGAGAAATGATAGCTGTTGACCTTCAACCATATTCTATAACACATGACATTGGATTCCAAAAGCTATTAAAAAAAATTTGCCCAAATTATAATATTCCAAGTAGAAAATATTTCACTGATATCCAGATATATTTCAGAAGATAAAAACAAAACTTCAAACACCTTGATAAAGCCATCAATATTTCTTTAACCACTGATATTTGGACAGCTACTACAAATAATTCTCAATTTCTGAGTATTACAGCCACTGGCTTTCAAGTGAGTTTGAACAACACAGGGCTGTCCTAATAATTCTTCCATTTTCAGGCTCTCATACAGGGATATCGATCAGTGAAGAGTTGAACAATGTGCTAGAAGAATATAAGATCTCAAAAAGCAGTCTTCCTTATACTGCGAGATTCTGGAGCAAATATGGTAGCTGGGGTCACTTGTACCGGTTTACAGTCACAATCATGTTTCATACACACATTGCAATTTTTCAGTAAATGATTACATGTTTGCCCAGCAGGCTAAGGACTGTTGTTACTATTAATAGGAATATTGTGAAATACTTCAGCCATTCTGCTTCAGCAGTTAACAAATTAATGGAAATACAGGAGCAGCTAAATTCAGAGAAGCATAAATTAATTCAAGGTGTATCTTCAATAACTTCCTTCTGTTCCAGGGAAAATAATGGAGTCACTGGTTAAAGAAGCAATGCAGGATCATCTGGACAAGATTGCAGTTATAGTTCAGACACAGCACAGGTTTGTTAAGGGGAAGTCTTGTCTGACAAATTTGATTGGATACTATGATGTGATCACAAAGGAACTGGATGCAAAAAATAATTTTGATATTATATACTTGGATTTTAGGAAAGCTTTTGATACTTTTGCACATGGAAGACTACTGTACTGAGCAGTATGGCATTAAGGGCAAGTTGCTACAATGGGTAGTGGAAAATGAAAAGGACTTGGGGTAATTGTGCAGTCAGATATGGTTTTCTGAGCAGTGCAGACAGGCTGCAAGAGTAGCTCATGCTGTCTTGTCAATGATATACAGGAATTTTGCTAGCAGGGATAAGGAGGTGATTGTACCCTGGTATAAGGCAATGGTCAGGCCACACCTTGAGTACTGCATACTGGTCTGGAGGCCTCATTTTAAGAAGGATGTAGAGCTGTTTGAACAAGCACAGAGAAGGGCAACGAGATTGGTGAGTGGAATATAGCGTTGCTGTTACCAAGAAAGGCTTAAGTTTTGCAAATTGCTTCATCTTGAGACTAGGCACCTGTGAGGTGATCTAATCAAGGTGTATAAGGCCTTGAATGGTTTGAGCAAGCTCAATTCTTATGGGATTCTTCCTCTTGCTCAGATTACTCACCTGAAGAGACAAATTCAAATTGAGGAAAGACAGTTGTAGAATAGATGTGCAGAAATTTGCCTTTAGCCAGCAGGTGGTTGATAGTTGGAACAAACTTCCATCTGTTGTATTGTAGGTCAACAACTTAAATAAATTCAAGGCAGAACTAGACAACATTTGGAGTGAATGAATGGGTGAAATTGGAAGGTTTTTTTTTTTGCTGATACTATATAAGCTTGCTATCTTGCATCATATGCCTCTGCTAATTCTAATGTATCCACTGGTTGGAAAGAAACACAGAACAGTGAAAAGCTCTTGCAACAATATTCCAACATCAAGTTTATACCAGTGGGATCTTGTAGAAAAAATTGATTGTCCAACTCCTAGGTCCGTTTGAAGAAATTGCTAAAGAAACTAGTAAAAGAGAATCAACCACTTCAGTGATAATCCCTACAATTTCGACTCTTAATTTATGTATGTCCAAAGCTGTCCAAAATGATAATTTCAGTGGAATTTTTACCACAGTTGAAGAGCTTAAATGATCAATCATGAAAAGATTTTCCGTTTACATAGAAAATAAATCTTGGTGTTTATTTACTTTTATAGATCCTAGATTTAAGATGAAATTTCAAAGATGTGATATGAAAAACAAAATAAAGGATTGGCTTTTAGAAGCTCTGTAGCAAGATCCAGTGGAGGTAAGAGGGTATTCTCTTGATGATATTTCAACAGGATATGCTTCGACCAGTTCTTCTGAAGATCGAGATACCCCAGGCTTTACTATGACTTTTTCAAATTTGTTTGATGACTTAGCTTCTGCTAAGACGGATAGTGTTCAAAACGAAGGAACAGAAGAAATGTCACCCAGAGTAAGTTCATAAGAGAAGCAATCCTCAAAAAAAAACAAGCAGTATTCAGTGTTGCACTCAAGAATTGAATCAGTATTTACGTTTGCCATTACTGCCTAGAAACAATAGCCCATTTCTGTGGTGGAAAAACATGCGAGACAAACTACCTCTTCTGAGTAAACTAGCTTTGAAATATTAAAGTGCACCAGCTTCATCAGTTGAAAGTGAAAGAATATTTAGTACTGGTGGTGATTTGTATGAACCTGCAAGAAATAGGCTATCCTGAAAATGGGGAAACTCCATTGTTTTTGAATTACAATTTAAGAGTATTCAATTTTGATTACTCTGCGGTAAACTACTAATTTGTGGTTTCCCTTTATACTGTTAAAAAAGGTGATAAATTTGATTGAAATACCTGTTAGGTTGCATTTTTTTATTGTATTCAGTGTATTAATAAAAATAAATTGGCTATAACAGCAGCCAAACTCAGAAAATGTTTACTTAATCTATTTCAGTCTATCAAAGCTAACTGATGAATCTCTTGGTAGCGATTAACTGGCTTAAATTTAGCAGGAAATGGCCGATTACTGATTATGTACCAATTAATCGGTGCATCCTTAGTATTTATCATTTGTTATTCATTTTAGTGGTAAAATTATTGCAGAAAATTTGTACATCTGAGATATTGTGTTTCGGTAAACTGATGAAAACCTTTCATTGAAAATAAAAAGTGGACTTTTAGACATTTGGTATTACAGTAAACTCTTTATTTTACAGTCTAATAGTAGTAGTGGGGAGGGGGGTCTATTAATGCTGAACAACCATAAAATTGAAAGTTGTTTTTTTTTTTTTTTTCAAGACCATTTATACTCCACATAACTGACAATTTAAAAAGTTATTCTGTATATGTATATATTAGAAACACTGAAATAAAGTTAATAAAAAACAAGCTTTTTATTTACCATGATTTTATTATTTGGTGCATAGTATGTAGAGGATAATTAGACCATGATCATATAGTGGTGACTGGAAAAACTATTCAGAGAACTAAGGAAGTTGAGACAGTGGTGAATCTTCCTTAAAAACTTTCTTATGCTTAGCACTGATTTTTACATCTGACATTGTTTTTTTATGTTTGATACGGTTTGTTTTTTCATGTCATATTCCTTGTAAATGTTGGAAACAGGCACACCTGAGTTTAACTTCTCTGACAACGTTGATTTCTATACAGCATTCGTATGCTTGGGTTTGTGCACTCCTTTTGCCAATTTTCTTAGGGCCCATGGTGATACACTGTGAGGTTATGATAAAGAAACAGGGCACAGGCAAGCACTTAATGATATAATGAGAAGTGTATTGGTAAACAGCTTGAGATGCTTGCTGTCAGCTGCCATGACTAATGAGATCCAACTATTCCCCATTTCATGAGCACACTCAGAATACACCCTGGTTCCAATAAGATTTTTTCATCTGTTTAAATTGAGTTCATGAAATTAAGGGTTTACTGTCATATTTGAGTTTTATACCCTCCCCACATTTTTAAATAAATGTCTTGAGCTCATTCAGTCTTGTTTAAGTTTTGGCTGAACACTTACTGAATCAATTAAATTCCTTGGTTTTCAGTTTAACAAATATTACTTTGTTAATATTTGTTACTGTATATACATTTTTCACATGTAGAGAACACACATACAATTTTCATGTGTGTTTCCTTTGGTTACGGCCGATGCTAGGGGTAAAGTGAGTGTAAAGTGTATTCGTGTCAAACAGCACCAGGGAGTTCCCCCATTTCCATGTGGTTTTCTTTGTGGGTGTAACAGATCACTGTTAAGGCCAGAGATTTAAAAGAAGGGTGCTAGGGGTATGCAAGTGAGGCACTTGCCACAGTCTAGCAGCATTTAAAATAGGTTCTGCTAGATGTGCTACTGCATATATATGATATGAATTAGGTGCCATTACAAGGGTTTGCCTTAGACGTCACAAACGCTAGTGCCAACCTTGCCTTTCGTTATGAACACACACAAACACGCTTCGATGGCTGTTTTGAATGTGTTCATATATGTATTAGTTGTCTAGAAATATTTAAGTAGGTACTGCCATATCTTATCTGTTTCTAAGTAATTGTAAACATAGCTTATGATAGATGGCAGCTAGAAAATAGTTGTAAATATTGAAAGAAAATCTCACACGTATTAGCTTCAGTTGTCTGTTTTTTTGCTATAAGAGCTGAAATTTAATAAATTTTTGGGATTTCTGAACTGGAAGTTGATGAAATTGAATTGAAGTAAAAGAAGCTGTGATCTGATGCAGTAATGTCCATTAGAAAAAAGTAACAGTGAGCTTTTTTTTTGTGATTTTTTTATTTTTTCACTTTCTCAAGTTTTTTTTAAAATTCTGATTTGATTTTTGACAGTTCACTCTAATGTTGAAAGGTCAGGTCAAAATAAGAACAAATTAATATTTAAAATCACATAAGTACAAGTGTTCTTTTTTACAAAACTTCCACAAAGAAACTTTTGCAGAGTCCACTGCTGCTGCAAACCCATGTGCATCCAGGAACTCATGCAAAAGGATTAAGCTTTGTTTTATTTTTGAAGCATTTGGTTAAAGTAGTTGAAACAGTTAATATATTTTATCGAATTCTTTTACACTCATTATTTACCCCATCCTTATTGTTACATAAAATCCTAAATATTTTGGTAAAGCACATTTGCCATTGTTTCAATTGTTTGCACCAGTAGAAAATTGGCTCTGATATTGTCCTGTCACAATATAAATGTGAGATATTATATCATGGGATGCAATTTTTGAGGTGTCTTATAGTATGTGAAAACTCACTTATGTCCTGCAACATTAGTCAATGCAGTGGTTCCAGTTTATATTTTGTTACGTATAATGTGAATGGCACTTATTTATTATTGTTTCAAAGGGTTAGAAACTATACACAAGTATATTGAGGATGACTGTTCGTATCCAGGTGTCGTTCTGCATATTTTTACTGTTTGTTTATGAACAATTTTACTTTTCATTAAAATTTATTTCAAAGCATAATTTGAGATCAGATAAGGTGATTGGTATTTTGAAACATTTAAGATGGAAGAGTGACAGATTCCTGAGAAAAGAAAATAGTGACAAACTAAAGACAGCACTGGTTACACTGTTGAAGTCTGATAATGGATAAGAATTTTAAATGCAAAATTAATGGCTACTGTAAGAGCAAATGAAACACTTGAGCAAGTTAACATCATATGACCAACTGACAATGCGAAATTCAGAAGTGCATTCCAGTGTTATAAATGAATATGGCTTGAAATTTTAATAAATAGAAGTACATATACGGAAGTCAAAACGAGGCTCAGAATTCTGAAGAAGAACCAAATACTGAAGAATACAATTGTGATCAAATGACAATTATTTGTGAATTTTTAAAACTAAGAAATTTTCTTGAGGAAAGACCTAGAGATAATATATTCAACAGTGGCTGCCACAAAGGCAAATTAAAATTGGAATTCAGATGAGCATTTCCTGACTTATAATGTCAAATCCAAGTTCATTACATTATAAAAATATCAATCACATTAGAGCTCAGATATTTTTCAGATATTATTTACCCTTTGAGGTTGTCACAGACATTCTCTCAGATATGCCAGACAAGCTGTACTTGCTACCTGGGAGTCTAAAACGCTGATGGAACTGATATTCGGGTGACACTCAAGTCAAGTGGACCCAATTTCGGCGAAGTCCGGACGGTCTGTGACAGCCAAATCCTCTGCTTGCACCTTCACGATGGTGGGACTGTTAGTAATCCTGGGTATAACCTCCATGCACAAGTACATGGTGGGTGACCACCCAGGTGTGAACAAATGTAAGCAGGGGTCGAGGTGTGGCGCCCACACCACATGGAGGAACGCCACCCCTCTGTGTTACCAAACAGTACTAGGTGGTAGATGACTCTCATCAACCGGTGAAATACCACCACTTTGCTTATTGGAAGCTTGAAGTGGTGGAACCCATGTTTAGTCTCTAGAGCTACGTTCTGGTCAACCCTTCCCTATCTCTTCCATCATGCAGTATGATTGATGAGTTTTGAGGTTATGATGAACGTCGTGGCGAGATCCAATATTCCTTACATTTCGAGGGTCCAGCTCTAAAACGGTGTTCGCAGGCCGACCGCTAGTTAGTACACCGGACTGAACCTATTGGTAACTCTCTAGGAGGCTTCCGGATCAGCTAGTGTATAATCTTGCTACCTCTACTCTACCAGATAGTGACTGGAGGGAGTCCAAGTAGTGTGTATGCGGGGAGCATTGTCGAGGCCATGTTATGTCAAGGATCTGGGTATATTCTTACCACATGTACGCCATATCCAAAAATTTCATTACTTCATACAGCATGTCCCACCCACTTTTTCTTACTATTGAATACACATTGAATTGTCAAACTAATAGAGCAAGCTTATCTGCGAAAAGATCTAAATCTTCCAAGGACTTCCTAATTCATTTCACAAATATACGTGGTCTCAATTCTAATCTCAACGATGTCCATTTCCACTTGCAGTCTGCCAAACCCCATGTACCTTTTCTGACAGAATCTCAGTTATCGGTTGATTCAACTACTGCTCATCTCAGATGTCCAAATTATTCGCTGTATGATTCCTTTCGCCTCAAAGGTGGTACTTGTGCATATGTCCGTTCTGATATTCCCTGTCAGAGACGTGGCAATTTGGAATCCCTCTCTTTGATCTTCTCTGGCTTAAAATCTCTCTACCTCACATTGTGTCAAATTCATCTGTTGTCTCTACCGTTCTCCCAACTCCACTAATCACTTAAAGCTCTTTGACTTCCTCTGCTATGGATAAAGGGATGGTTGAGTGGGAGAAGACAGAGAGTGATAATCAATGGACACTGCTCTCCGTGGACTAATGTTATTAGTGGAATCCCTCAGAGTTTAGTGTTGGGTCCATTGTTGTTTTCTGTATTTATAAATGATATTGATGATGGTATATCATCATTAAAATTTAAGTACAAGTTTGCAGATGGTACGAAGGTTGGCAGTGTTGTTAATGGCAGTACACTGCTGCAACAGGATCTCGAAAAGTTGAGCAGATGGGCTGAGAGGTGGCAAATGAAGTTTAACATTGACAAATATAAAGTACTACCTATGGGAAGCAGTAATCCCAGAGTAACGTATCAACTCCGTGGTACCACACTGACAGTGGTAGAGAATGAAAAAGACCTGGGGGTAATTGTGCAGGCAGATTTGAAGTTTTCTGAGCAGTGCAGACAGTCTGGAAGAGTCACTCATGGTGTCTTGTCAATGATATACAGGAATTTTTCTAGCAGAGATAAGGAGGTGATTATCCCCTTGTATAAGGCAATGGGCAGAGCACGCCTTGAGTACTGTATACAGGTCTGGAGGCCTCATTTTAAGAAGGATGTAGAGCTGTTGGAATGAGTACAGAGACAGGCAACAAGATTAGTGAATGGAACAAACGGTTGCTCTTATGAAGAAAGGTTAAGTTTGTGTCTGGAGACTAGGCACCTGCGACGTGATCTGATTGAGATATATAAAGCCTTGAACAGTTTGAGCATGCTCAATGCTGATGGGATTCTTCCTCTTGCTCAGAATAATCGCCTGAGAGGGCATAAATTCAAATTGAGGAAAGACAGTTGTAGGATAGATGTGCGGAAGTTTGCCTTTAGCCAGCAGGTGGGTGACTGCTGGAACAAACTTCCATCTGTCGTTGTAGAAGTTGATAGCTTAAATAGATTCAAGGCAGAACTTGACAAACATATGGAGCGAGTGGATGGATGAAATAAGGTTTTTTTTTTTTTTTGGCTGATGCTATATAAACTTGCTTTCTTGCATCATGTTCCAGTGCTAATTTCGGTGGATTTATACACTAGTGTCTAATAGAATAGCACTGTCCATATCAGATCTTCCTATTCTGGAAACAAATTGTCCTTATTCTTTATTTTTTAACCTTGTAGTCCTTTGAAGTATCACAAATTTAAATAAATACACCAACTGTTTTGATTAAAATAGTTTAATACTGTAAAAATATAAAATATACATATAATAAAATATACCAAGCGATACTGTGGATACTTTAAAATAATATTTACAAAACTGATTTACTATAAAATAAAATAAAATTTATTACAAAAATGTTAAAATACAATAAAATACGAAAATTATAAGCGATAAAACAATGACTGTAGCTTTCGGGGTCATCCGCCTTCTTTCTCAGCAACAATGCTACTTGGGCAACACATCCTTTAGTATCAGGTTCACGGCACCCATGGCTGACCAGGCGCATGTTCAGTATTACTTTCACGTGCGTCAGTACCGGAAGTGGCTCGAGAATGTGGAAACGTGAAGCGCTCATCTCTTGCAAGGACTACAGCTTCCAAGATGGGGTGGAGTCGAACATCCCTTAATCCCTATTCATGCTACTGTTTTCGGACGAGCCAATCCACAAACTCTCCAACCACTTACGGTCCCAGAACCTGTGTGCCCGGTCAAGGATGACAACATTCTCGGGGGAGACTTGGTGCTGTTTTTCCCAATAATGCTCAACAATCGCGGACTAATTGAACTCTGCGGTCTCTATGGCTCATGTGTTCTCCCAGACGGTCTTTTAGTCGCCGTCCTGTCTCCCCACATAACACTCCCTACAATCCTGGCATCTGATCTCATATATAACCCCACTACTAGAGTCCTTAGCAATGGGGTCTATGACCTGTGACACTACCGTGTGCAACCTCTGGCCCGGAAGTTGCACACAGCGTGCCTGAAAGTCACGAAGCATCCTTGCAATACGATCTGATAAGCCCGGATAGTAGGGAATATAAACTGTGGTGACTGGAACGGACGGTGTTGTTTCATGATTAGATTGCATGTCTCTACTATATTTATCAATGACCCTCTGGGGGTAACCGCATTTTAATAGGTCCGTCCCGACTTGCTCAGTTTCTTTCTCTCTCTCTCCTCAGAGGTGCTACAATGTGTCCTAACCCTACCCAAAGGTGCAACGCTGTTTTTATGCTGCACTGTCTGCGCTTATCTGTAATTGGGTGTACTGGCTCCTACACATTGGTTTCCTAAAGATTGTAGTTCTAAGCCTGGAACCTTCTCTGTATACCATTACATACAGGAATGGGAGGGTACCATTCACTGCTGACCAGGCTAGCCGGGTGAGTAAAGTGTCTGCCTGGCAACCCAAAGGTCGCGGGTTCGAATCCCACCTTGGGCTTGGATCAAAGTACTGCAAAAACCTTGGGAGGTGCATTATAGCCACAGAAGCCGATGCGCCAATAACTACCAAAGAAGAAGAGAAGTACCATTCACTTCTACCTCTGAGGTAAACTGTATAAAAGGAGAGAAACCATTGAGAAAACTAACAACATCCTCCTCTCTCCCCTTCTGTACCATAGTGAATGTGTCATCCATGTATCTTTTCCACCTACGCATAGGGAACTCCGAGTTTGCAAAAATCCCTATTCTCTAATTCTTCCGTTGCTAGGTTTGCGACAATCACGCTAATCGGAGAACCCATAGCTGTGCCGTGAACCTGCATGTACATTACTCCTTGAAATACTAAGGTGGTACTAGAGAGGCATAATTCTACGCCACAACATATATCCTCCAAACTTAAATGAGATCTGCACTTAAGGTATCATCTTTCTGCAGGGCTAACTTTGCACATTCCACCTCATGTGCTATGGGGATACAAGTAAATAATGATATTACATTTAACGATATCATTATCTCATTCTCTTCTACATTTTGGTTCTTTACAAAGCTCACAAATTTCACACTATCTTTGATAACAAACACAGATCGTCCCACTATAGAGGAAATCAGCTACGCCAGAAATTTTGACAAAGCATAAGTAGGGTTACCAATAAAAAGAAACAATGGGTCGTAGCAGGATCCCCACTTTATGCTTTTTTGGTAGCCCATAAAATCTGGGCAGCTGACACCCTGATGCATGCATAGAACAATATCTCTCTTTAGAAATCTTTCCCGTTTTTAACCAGAGTTGTTAACACGTTGTTCTAACCCGGCTAATGGATTTCTTCGGGTGATCTTATATGTACCACTATCCTGTAACAGATCTAAAACTTTTTTGTGATAATCATTCCTACTTAATACCACTGTTGATCTACCCTTATCTGCCGGTAAAACAACGATACTATCATCCTGCTTGAGTTCCTTTAACGCTCTCTTCTGGTTACGGGTGTGATTAGAATTGACCTTTGCCTGACAGAAAATGGCAGAGGCTTTAACCCAGATTCGGTTAGCAATAGGCTCCGGTAATTTGTTAATTGCCCTCTCAATACCCATAGTTGTCTCAGTAATCGGAAGTTTAGAGGGTAACAGGGCAAACTTAGGTCCTAAAGCCAATACCTCTTCTTGTTCTTTAGTTAGTAGTTTATCACTTAAATTCTGAATAAAATTATTTTTACCCAAAAGTGCCCTGGCAATGCTATTTTTATGCTGTGCAGACTGCGCAGCGTAAAAATAGCATTGTCAGGGCACTTTTGGGTAGGGTTAGGACACTGTAGTACCTCTGAGGGGGGGGAGAGAGAGAGAGAGAGAGAGAGAGAGAGAGAGAGAGAGAGAGAGAGAGAGAGAGAAAGATACTGAGCAAGTCAGGATGCATCTTATAAAATGCGGTTACCCCCAGAGGGTCATTGATAAATATAGTAGAGACGTGCAATCTAATCATGGAACAACACTGTCTGTTCCAGTCACCACAGTTTATATTCCCTACTATCCGGGCTTATCAGATCGTATTGCAAGGATGCTTCATGACTTTCAGGCACTCTGTGTGCAACTTCCGGGCCAGAGGTTGCACATGGTAGTGTCACAGGTCAAAGACCCCCATTGCTAGAGACTCTAGTAGTGGGGTTATATATGAGATCAGATGCCTGGATTGTGGGGAGTGTTATATGGGGGAGACAGGACGGCAACTAAAAGACCGTCTGGGGACATGAGAGCCATGCAGAGTTCAATTAGTCCGCGATTGTTGAGCATTATTGGGAAAAACAGCACCAAGTCTCCCCCGAGAATGCTGTCATCCTTGACCCGGGCGCACAGATTCTGGGACCGTAAGTGGTTGGAGAGTTTGTGGATTAGCTCGTCCGAAAACAGTAGCATGAATAGTTATAGGGGTGTTCGGCTCCACCCCATCTTGGAAGCTGTAGTCCTTACAAGAGATGAGCGCTTCACATTTCCACATTCTCGAGCCACTTTTCCGGTTCTGGCGCACGTGAAAGTAATACTGAACATGTGCCTGGTCAGCCACAGGTGCTGTGAACCTGATACTAAAGGATGTGTTGCCCAAGTAGCATTGTTGTTGAGAAAGGAGGCGGATGTCCCCGAAAGCTACAATCATTGTTTTATCACTTTTAATTTTAGTATTTTATTGTATTTTAACATTTTTGTAATAAATTTTATTTTATTTTATAGTAAATCAGTTTTGTAAATATTATTTTAAAGTATCCACTGTATCGCTTGGTATATTTTATTATATTTATATTTTATATTTTTACAGTATTAAACTATTTTAATCAAAACAGTTGGTGTATTTATTTAAATTTGTGATATGAACTATTCTCCCAACCTCAGAGGCGTTTTTGAGGATATGCTTTGAAGTAGCATGGCTATCCCAAATGCAGAGGAAGCAACAGCATTTTTTAAAACTTCCGAGAATTTCCACATATCTGCCATCCATATTCATTTAACACTATGTCCAAAAGTATTTGGGCACCTCTTCGTGAATATTTTGTTCTGTTCTAGAAGGCTCCCATAATGTATATTGGCTGAGCCCAACTAATATGAATCTTGTGAGTGTGCTTGTTTATCAGGTTCCGGTATGTTAGAAGCCAGTATGAGTTGTGGATTGGAATTTGGACTTTCAACTTGGAATTGTGGTTGAATGCTACATTAGTAATATTTCTGATGTATGCAACTGTGACTCATCTGAACCTCCCAAAATATGCTTTGGCAAATGTTCTAGACTTATAACCTCAATTTGCAGAACTTATCCAATGAACCTTAAAAAGGGTGGTTTGTGTCTCACAAATCATCTGCAGTAAACATAATGGAGCATACAAGAGGCCACAGAAACGTCTGTTAGTATATTAGCTCTGTAGAGAGCTGCATAATTTGGATTTAATGGTAAAACAGCTGCACATCAGTCCAATATCACACTCATCAATGTGAAATGGCATTTGGAGTAGCATTGTTCCTGACATTTATGTACTCTTTAACAATAGAGTACATAAATATCAGGATACTATTGAGTAACAATTCTTGCTACACTATATTTCGTTTTGACGGACCCGTTTGGGTGCAGAGATTGCATGGAAAGCACTTCCTGCCAGTGTGTATTGTCTGAATGATGAAGTTCTGATGCTAGTGGCAGTTTTAGTTGGTTCAGACTTTAGTCTGTTGGTGGTAGCAACGAAAAGCACACCATCTGCAATGTACTTGGATGTTTTGAACATTACTGTGGAAATAGGTCTCATCTGCATTACAGTGCCGAATGTCATTCAGCAAGGGTCATACAGGACTGGTTTGGGGACAATATCAAAAAACTTGGGCTGGCTTGTCAGTGCTCATGCCTCAACCCCCATTGAGCATTTGTGAATGAATTAGAGCACCAAATTAGGCTGCAGACAAAATATTCTTCTTCCAAGCTGGTTTTGTCAGTTGCTTTGCCAAAATATTGGAGATATGACCCCTGGGTGTCCTTTCTACAAACTTTCTAGTAGGAAAACTTGTAGAAAGTTTGAGGCTGTCGTAGGAAGCTTAAAGCTTTGAGGTTATACAGGCCAAATGTGGCTCTACTGTTATTAGGTATATTAAATACCTTTATGGTTGTGTTGGTGCCTCTGTAGCCAGGTGGGCAGGAGCAGCAGTGTGTAGCACACGCTTCTTGATTAGATTGGGGTTCAAGCCCGTGACCACCAAATACGGAGGATGCGGAAAGGTCAGGGAATGACCACCGCATATCCCCGGAGCAATATGGCCTTAGTTGCTAATGCTCCTAAAAACCAAATAACATAACATATGGTCACGTTATTATTTATTCAGTGTTGTACTTAGTATCAAGGGCTATGGTGATAACATGAGCTATGGTGATTGGAGATTTTGATGTGAAAACAGCTGTGGTGGCACTAGAGTAAAATCATTTGTAGCAAAATTTTCGTACAGTAATGGAAATGACGCAATTGATTGGTAACAAAATTTTTCCTTCCTAAATGGCATTAACAATGCTAACTCAGTCACTGACATTGATTTGGTAGGATAAGTAGTTGATTCAGTAAAGTTCATACTAAGATACAGAAATGACATCACTTCCTAAATGATGCTAACTCAAGCACTAATGTTGATTCGGTAGAGTAAGCAGCAGGTAGTAATATTATGCAAGAATAAAAGCTTCAAAGCCACCGAAGAAGCCTCTCGTGTTGAAAAGGAACAAGTTCAAAAACATGGAGAACAAAAAAATGCAGACTTTAAAATAAAATCTGCTTCTCAAGATTTTGATCAACATCAACTTTCTAAGTAGCATAAGAAAGTAAGTTTCAATCAAACCATTTAAAAATCTAAACGGTTTTGATTCAAGAATGCAGCAATAAAACAATCACACGAACAAAAAACAATCCCTTCTTGCAGTAGTTTTTAGTTATGATGTCATACTAGTCTACAAATGGATTTCGCTAACTATTGAATTGTGAAAATACCAAATCTAATTTCAGTTAACAACCTATAAGAGTATTTCGAAGATGGGTAAAACTCTAGCTGACTGAAATTGAGAGAAGTATGCAAGAATAAAAGCTTCAAAGCTGCTGAAGAATTAATAAAATAAAAATCTTTTATTATTAAACTTTTTATTTTATTAAACTCTGAAAAAAAAAAGTTTGGAGCCCGTTAATCTATAATTTCCAACTGCAGATGTAACTACAGTAAACCCCCCGCTATTCGCGGTATCTGTATTTGCGGTCGCTGATTTAATATAAAATGAAACCTAAAAAAATGAATTTTAAAGCGCCGTGAACATTTTCCCCCAAAAAAAATACATGGGCGTGGCTAAAATTATCTTTCCCAGTTAAAACAGTGCTCAGTGGGTGGGGGGAGAGGGGTGACAAAATCGCGAGCGTGGATGTTTCTCTCTAATCCTTGTTCAGTATGTGTTATGCGCTTGTCATGGACAGTTTTGTCGTTTGCTTTTAATTTATATGCTTATAAATTGAATAAATTTATCAATTTATAAATTGATATGCTTACAAAAGTGATAAATCTACCATTTTGCAGTGTAAAACAGACTTTTTCGAGTGTGTTAATGGAAGAAAGTGACTTTATTGTGGACAAGTTCTTTCTAACCCGTACAAAAATGTGGCTACGAATAACAAGAGAAATGTGAAAATATCAAAGAAGGTGATGACATTAGCAAATAAAATTGAGTTATTAGACAAAATTTATAATGGTGAAAGTGTCTCCTCAGTGGCAAAACATAAAATTAATGAGTCAATGGTACGATCAATCAAAAAATCAGAAGAAAAAATCCACCGTAGTGTCCGTGAAAACGCGCTAATTGCTTCAAAAATTTGCTCTGTAACTCGTGATGTTAAATTAGAAAAAAATGGAAAAAGCTTTAAATCTGTGGATAGAAGACCGAACTCAAAATAAAATTCCGTTAAGTTCACTCATCGTTCGTGAAAAGGCAAAACTCCTTTATCAACACTTTAGCGAAACTGGTGATAGCACTGGCAGGATAAGTTTTTTAGTTAGCAAAGGTGCTGGTTTGAAATTTCTTATAAATATTACAGTTAATATTAAATTGTTTCTTATTTTCATTTCGATGCCATATGCTTGCATTTCACTATGTACTGTCTATGTACATAGTCATATTATGAAGGTACATATAATACATACATAGACAAAATTTTAGACTAGTTTTTCTTACATACAGTATTTCATACTTTGGAACGGAACCCCTTTATTACTATGGGAGCCATAACTCAGTATTCGCATTTTCGGTATTTGCGGCATTTCTCAGGAACGTAACCCCCGCGAATAGCGGGGGTTTACTGTACTATGAAAGGTCGTAATATTTGTTGAGCATCTTTCAAAAATGATTCCATTCCAACATTTTCGAAGAGCAATGGTTTTGTTTATCCAGCTATTCCACCTCATCTGCCTCGAATGGATCTAGTGTGACAGAGGGGCTCATTTCTCCTTGTATACCATTCCTGCAAATTAGAAGACTTAAGACATGGTTTCAGTCAGTAGGGAATTTTGGGCCAAATTATATATATTCCTGTAAATGTTAATTTGATGATCAGTTATTTACCTCTGAGAATAGATGATGATTATTGTGTTTAATGTTCATATCAAACATAAGAAAAAATTCACAAATCGAGTAATTTAAAGGGCTTGGTTCATAAACGAGATGTAAGGGTTGGGTGAAAGTATCTACTTAATTGTATCGTCTGTATGATACCGAGATTGATGAAGCATTCTTCGATGAAGACGTGGAACACGATCATTTTCCTACACATGGTGTAATGAGCGAAACTATACCTCTTGAAAAAAATCCAAACTCACAAACATACTTTTACTTGTTTGGAGTTTTGAAGCTCCATTTTATGCCATCACGATCTACATTGATTTTATTTCCCATGCCAAAAGCAGACACTCAACGAGTCAAATATAATGCTGAATACAAGAAATCGTGGAAGAATCTAGAGGATAACGAATATACTAGCATCGATCACTTCTTTAAAGAAAATCACATTCATTCGGAATCATGTTATATCGATTTACTTTGAGCTGGTATTACTCAGCCAAAAGTCTTTCTGAAACGAGAACCTCATCAAAAATGACATGACCCCTTCAATCCTTTTGTGTTTAGCATTTTAAAGTCTAACATGGACATTCAATTCATCACAGAAAAAATCTTGTGCTGCTTATGTTGTCAAATATGTAAATAAGACCAATCGCGGGATTAGCAATTTACAATGTAAAATTATTGAAATTATGAAGAAGTATCCTGAGCTTGGCATCATTGAAATTACAAGAAAAGTAAGCATTGATATGCTCAACTCTGTTGAAGTTACTGGTCAGGAGGCTGTTTGGTATTTTGCTTCTTCAACCGATATCCGAGACTTCCGTTGTAACTTATATACTTACCGTGTGACCTATCGAGCGACAGTGTAATAGAAAATCGAATGAAGAAATGGAATGAGAAAACATGGGTGACAGTTCTACCGACATTTGGAAAGAGAATTGGTTTGATAAGTACGAGAAAAGGATGATGAGGAACAAGTTTAAATGGGCCGGAATTGGTAACAACATCTTTGACCTTCCACCAGTAAATTGCAGGCTCGTGCCATCTACTTACTCTACTGAATCAACGTTAGTGACAGCATTGACATCATTTAGGAAGTGACGTAATTTACTTCATTTCCGTTTCACATTTTCTTCAAAGATGTTTTCACATAAAATATCTTTCATGCATACAGGGAGGGTACACACGGACTTTTTTTTAATTGCCTTTATACAGTAAAACTACTTTTAACCATCTGGTACTTCTGTTAGCATTACCATTTGTAAAAAGCTAATAAAAGTAATCATGTTACTTTTATTAGCTTTTATTTATTATTTGAATTAGATCGTATTATATTTATTTAGGATTTACATAATTTATTCCTTTAGTCATTATTTGGAATTTCTTGAGATTCTTCCATTTTTGCATTTATTCTTCTTTTATATCCCTACTTCCAAACTGGAATTCTGTGCAATGAAAAGGTCCATTGTATAGGGGTTCTTAGCTTATTCATCTGTCCTCCCATTTCTGCAAACATTTACTTTTTAACACACACACACACACACACACACACACACACACACACACATACATATATATCCTAAAAATTAGACCACATACTCACATGGCATCTATTAGACTTAACTTCTCATAAATTGAAACAAAAATAGAGAATATGTTATGCAGAATAGATGGGGAGGGAGTACATGAGAGGATTTGATCCCACTCCAAAAATTTAAAAAATAATATGCAAAAGAAAAACAGTGTATCTGCTAGATGCCACAAGTCTTGGAAAATTAAGTAAATCTTTGAGGAGTGAATAAATCCCATTCTTCACAGTTGCAAAAGCCCAAGTATTGCATGAGTGTCTCCACATTCATGCATAAATATATTGATTTTTGAATGACAGAAAATGTAGGAAGAATTTGGTTGTAATTGCTGAATACATTTATTCTTGTTTCTGTAGCCAACAAAATAAGAGGGCTGGTTCTAGAGTTTGCAGGGCCAGGTGCTAAATAAAGCTGTATGAAACCTGTTATAAAGTAATTGTTCTGGGCCAGTTATTAGTGTTCGAAGGATCAGTTTTTTAAAATGAATAAAGAATGGGATATATGGTATCATTAAAAGATGCAATTTGGTAAAGTTAAATGCATAAAGATTTTCAATACACAAAATACATTAACCATTTTTTATGGGGAATGAAAATGAATGAAGAAAAGAATGAAATGACTTTATGTCAGTATGTATTGCACTTAACAATTATCTCCTCAAAAGTAGTTCCTTTGTACAGCTCTACCTAAAATATTCTCTTTTGCCATGATTGCAAGCATTTCTGGAACTCTTAGTTTTTGATAAAAAAAATTAAATATTTGAAAACTGTTTTTTACATCTTTTATTTAAAAAGAGAACAAAAGTAATATTAATTCTGTTGAAAATTATGCCTATAATGTTTTAAAAAAAAACATAAGCATAAATGTTATATTTTTAAAATTTTATAGGCATAAAATATGAGGATGAAACTGTTAGCCTCTTCCATTTTTCCAGTTTACAAAAAAATTGTTAAATGTAAGAAATTTAAAACATGCACATGTTTGATGCTATTATTTATTTCCATTTTCAAATTTATGTGAAATTTGGCATGCTGTTAAACCTGCAAAATTTAAGCTGCGAATAAATTTAGACTATGTATATATTAAGTGCAATGGCATCATTAATACACAGCCATTTCTGAATAAACAGAATATTTGTAAGGCGGCATCGTTTTAAGTTATATCTCATATTGTGAATACCTTCACAACGAGTTGCCATGATATTGCACTACTTCGAATAAGTAACACTTCACCTAAGGAGAAGACTAATGTTACTTATTCTCAGGTAGGTACCACTACCCAGACGGCTCCGTTTCAGGGCTATTTTGTATTTGTGTGGGATAATAACTCGACTATCCAGTTGTCCCTATTAGACTTAGAAAAGCAAAAAGGTAGAAGGAAAGTAATATTAGGAGTGGAAGAGGAAAAGAAACGGTGTAGAAGAATGAAAGGGACAGTAACTCCTTCAACTCACACCACTCAAAAACTCATAAACTCCTCGAACAGGCAACGCTTCCCCAGTGGAGAAGGCTGTTGTTGCCTATTCTTGGAAACTCCGGACATCATCAGGCTCCCCCTGGTGCCGTTTCAGGGCTATTTGGCCCTTCTTCAGTGGGTGGGTAGGTACCCAAGTGATGCAATGATGACAAAACAGTAATGAAGTATAACTCCACAATATGAGAGATGCCTGATAGTGTATGATATATTTAGACTAAGATGCATTTAGGGCTAAAGCCTCAAGCTGCGAGTAAACTTAGACTATGTATATATAAGTGCAATAGGATCATTAATACACAGCCATTTCTGAATAAACAGAATATTTGTAAGGCAGCATCGTTTTAAGTTATATCTCATATTGCCCTAAATGCATCTTAGTCTAAATACATCATACACCATCAGGCATCTCTCATATTGTGGAGTTATACTTCATAACTGTTTTGCCATCATTGCATCACTTGGGTACCTACCTGAGAATAAGTAACATTAGTCTTCTCCTTAGGTGAAGTGTTACTTATTCGAAGTAGTGCAATATCATGGCAACTCGTTGTGAAGGTATTCAGAATATGAGATATAACTTAAAACGATGCCGCCTTACAAATATTCTGTTTATTCAGAAATGGCTGTGTATTAATGATGCTATTGCACTTGATATATACATAGTCTAAATTTACTCGCAGCTTGAGACTTTAACCCTAAATGCATCTTAGTCTAAATACATCATACACCCTCAGGCATCTCTCATATTGTGGAGTTATACTTCCTAACTTTTTGCCATCATTGCATCACCTGGGTACCTACCCAACCACCGAAGAAAGGCCCTGAAACGGTGCCACTAGGGTACCTACCCACCCACTGAAGAAGGGCCAAATAGCCCTGAAACGGCACCAGGGGGAGCCTGATGATGTCTGGAGTTTCCAAGAATAGGTAACAACAGCCTTCTCCACTGGGGAAGCGTTTCCTATTCGAGAAGTTTGAGTTTTTGAGTGGTGTGAGTTGAAGGAGTTACTGTTCCTTTCATTCTTCTACACTGTTTATTTTCCTCTTCTACTCCTAGTATTACTTTCCCTCTACCTTTTTGCTTTTCTAAGTCTAATAGGGACAACTGGATAGTAGAGTTATTATCCCACACAAATACAAAATAGCCCTGAAATGATGTCGTCTGGGTGGTGGTACCTACCTGAGAATAAGTAACATTAGTCTTCTCCTTAGGTGAAGGGTTACTCATTCGAAGTAGTGCAATATCATGGCAACTCGTTGTGAAGGTATTCACAATATGAGATATAACTTAAAATGATGCCGCCTTACAAATATTCTGTTTATTCAGAAATGGCTGTGTATTAATGATGCTATTGCACTTAATATATACATAGTCTTAGACTAGAAACAAATGCATAATTCTAAGTTAGCAGTCAGTTTCCTGCACTGCCATTACTATGAGTTAAAAGTAGAGCAAAAGTGGTAGGGCTATGCCATCTTGGAGTTAGAATTACCATCTTTTTTTTTGCACTCATGCTGTAATGGAAAAACAATAAAAATTCAAAAACCATACCAAGTAAAAATTTGTCTATATTTAGGAAGGTTCAGAAAATCACAGATTGATCTTAAGCCAACAAGTGTAATCCTGATATTGCTGAAGGTTAAGGGGGCAGATTGGTAAATGGCATACAGTACCACACCCACTGCAGGGTTTAGAACAGGGGTGGCCAATCTGTGACATGCATGCTGTTAGTGGTATACCTCTTAATGTGAAAAAAAATATACTGTAACAAAATAAATTCTGATTTGAAAAATCAGAAATGAAGCTAAACACATTTAGTTTAAATTCCACTTTTTCCAGATATGATACCCAGGTGTAAATAAGACAGGAGCCTGTGGTGGGATTACCCCAGGGGAAAAGCCCTGGAATCGACTAGCTGTCCCTGGAAATTATTTGTTCTTGATTTTTAGAATGTGTTTTTAGACTATGTCCCTGGATTGTCTCCTAGTTTGAGAATGTGTAGGAATAGGTACTCACAAGGAGTGCATAATCACTTCAGACCACTGTCTTTCCAGGTCAGCATTCTGCTCATTACATAAGTGATCTCTCTTCAAATGGTTAACACTAATATGTTTGCTTACTAGAGGCCTCCGTAGCCGAGTGGTCAGGAGCGGGCGTGCAGTAGCACACGCTCCTTGAGTAGACTGGGTTTCAAGCCCCCGACTGCTAAATAAGGTCGATCTGCCAACCTACACTGGACCAGCGTCGCAGATTATGGTCCATTTCTCTCAACATGAATTGTTCAGGAGGTTTCCATCCTGCAGTGGGTTGATAATGGCTGCAGTTTTTTTTTTTTTTTTTTTTTTTAACACCTGCAGTAGTATGAACATCAGTGGCATAAGTTGGATATGGTTGGCTTGAACATAGGTTCCAAATGGAGTTAAAGAAAAGAGTTGGGTTAACTATATTTTTATTTAATATGACTGCAAATTTTATTGTCTCAATCAGTTATTATTAGTCTCTAGCTTTTATATAAAAGCTGCAAATGATAGAAATTTAGTAACTGTAAAATAAAATAGCATTAGCTATTTTATTTTAATAATGCTATTTTGCCACATCGAAATCATGGAGTTAGGATTTCCCTGTCATTTTTTTGTGACCAACAAGATTTAAACTGTTTAATTAATGTCATTGTCTCGATTATCACTATAGAAATTATCAAGCCTTCACAAAGAGTTGTGAAGGTCTTGCACCACAATCAGACATTTATTTAAAATCAATCAGTATTTCATTTGGCAATTTAACCTTTTAGCAATGACCTTGCATTACCCAAATGTTAATCTGCTGTTTATCCATTGTCTCATCTTTTAAATAAGTGAAACAGTTGACATCACCAAAAGGCGATGTCAGTTGTTTGAATATAGTGAAATACCAGTATAACTCATTGTGAAGGCAGCTCTGCTGTTAGCATTAAAACAATTGCATTAATTAAAAGGTTTAAATTCTAATGGTTACAAAAAAAAAAAAAAAAAGAACCAGAACAGGATAATTCTAATTCCATATAATTTAATTATTTTATTTTATAATTTAGTTACAGTTATAGTTACTATTATATTATAGTTTAAATACTCCTGCTTTTTAGGTCTCTTTTCTTTTGGTTCTATGATCAATCCTATCAAGTGAGGATCACTGTTTTATTATTCAGTGGTGTATCCAGGTGTCATCGTAACAGGTGCATGGTGACCAGGGTTTTGATTTTTTTTTAGATTGCCTCCTGCCTTCTTTTTCTTTAATTTCAAATTTTTGGTTAAGGGAGGGCACATGCTCCTTCTGCCCACCCCTGAATATTCTTATCTTCTGCAACACTCAAATTTCTAGACAATATCATAACTCTCTGTTAGGGATTATCCTGACTTCTAATATCTCTTGGCATGAACACATCACAAACATTGTTTCCTGTGCATATAGAAAACTGGGTTTTCTCTTTTCTCTCTGCATTGCTTTTCTTCTAAACCACTAATCACTCTGTCCAAATCTGAAATCTTCCCTGCCATGGTATATTGTTCCCACATATCAGGTGGTGACTCATAACTTCTCTCAGCCTTCTAAATCCCATTAAAAAAGGACAATTAGGTTAATTAATGATCCATCTCCTACAAGGTGCCCCCACTCTCTTTCTCATAGATGTTCTGTTACTGCCACATCCATTTTCTGTCGATACTTTTATGGGCACTGTTCTTCTGAATTGGCTTCTGTAATTCCCGCTCTCTCTTCCAAACCAAGTTATTCTTCCTCAGTTATTCTCTCTACTTCCATTTTAGAGACTCATAACACTCCTCACAATCTACTGGTCTGTAGTGTTAGTGTTAGATGTCCGAACCAGGAATTCGAATTTGTCCATTTTGTTGACAGCACTCCTGACATTACTGTAGACACAGTTGAGACTATAAGTTTTTATATAGTTTATACCTTAACACACCTTTTGAAGTTATTTTGGCTTGTTTCCCTAGCTTTGACTTCCTGCTCATTTGAAATATTGCCACCCTCAGAACATTTTGATGAGATCTGCTGTTGTGGCAACAAACAATAATTCTTGAGATGTGTGCAAGCATTACTTTGATCCATATCATCAGATAAACATGGGTCTATATCACTCTTCTTCCTCCATTAACTGGCAGTTTCCCAGAAACCTTAAGGTATCCTCAATGATACTGACAAAAATCCTTGCACTGTCTTTGTTCAAATACTGTAATTACTGTTTGCACAAAATAGATTCCTTTTACCTATAAGTGTGGGCCACACCACTGTTAATAATTTCTCCCCTAGAGCCTTGCAGACTTCCCCAAGACTAGAATTAATTCACAAGGCTTTCAGCATGTAATCCTTATCATGTCTGGGCAGAATTGAATACACAAACACATTCTGAACTGACTTGCAGAAGTTTTGCAGCATGGTCCTATTTATCCAACAATTCGCCAGGTCGTTTTCATTTAATATCATTAGTTCCTACATGAATAATAATGCTCCCTTAAAATGTGACAGCCTGTTCTTAACATCATTTGTTGCTCCTGGCAAGCACACCTGTCTTTATTACAAAAAGTTACTTTTTCTCTGACAACGTTCTTCCAATAAAACTAAATCTCCTTCAACCAGAATAGTATGCACTTGATTATTTTGTTCTGATACCCGAATGGGGTGAATCACTTGGCAGGGCATGAGATACTTGAGTTTCTGGCAAGCTCTCATTTACATTTGTTTCTAGGACAAGAAGTTGTTTCTTCAGTGACTCAAATTTTTTAGTAATGCACCAAGTTTTAATTTGGGATCTGTATGTTCCTTACATTGGATGTAAAGAAAAGAATTATCACTTGAGCTTGGTTTGTCTACTGGACTGACCTTAAAATACACCACAGACTATAAAAATGGTGAACTTGTGACTCACACCAGAAATGTCTAGAGTCATGATGTCCTTGAACTTTGTACCGAAAGTGGATCGTATAAGAACCATTATACAGCCACTCCCCAATTAATGTAAGGGTTGCATTCCGCAGAACTCTACGTAAGTTGGAATTTCCCCCCATGCTCGTGCAGCACTCGCAACTGTGCTCGTTGAATTGATTGAATCAAAAAAGAAATGTTCAACGAACATGTAAATAGAATTATTTATTGTATTTATTCAATTTTTTATCTCATGCACAGGAAAAATTACAAAAACATGCAATTTAAAATATTTCAAATTATAAAATTGCAAAAAAAGAGCAGACAAGCATAATGTCAGTTTTACCTCTCGAGCATCATTGCCAGAATCAGCGCCTTCAGCTGATAAGTACGCTGATGCAAAGGTTGAGGCTGTGGAGATTTAGAAGGGATCGGCTGTTCAACCTTAGGAAAGAACATATTAATGGATGACTGGACAGTGGCTTTTTTCTTTTCATCGTAGATTTCTTTGTAGCAAGCAAGCATATCATTCAATGCAAGCAAGCATATCACCCCTCTATTAACTTGTAAGAATCATTTGCTGTCGGGATCCATCTTCTCAAACCTCACCACTGCTGATGCAATTTCATGAATTGCCATTGCCATCTCTCTGGTGATGAAGTGGCTCGGCTCCTCATTTGGTTCAATTTGATTTTCTTCTTTCACTATCGCTGCCTTCAAGTTAATAAGTTCTTTGTTAGATAATTCCTCCTCTTCTTCCTCTATTAACTCCTTCACGTCTTTGGCACCAACCTCCAACTGAAACAGCTTGCAACCTTTACAATCTTATCTGTAACCTCTTCATATGATTTGTCTTTTTTCGACTCCTTCGAAGCCTTTTATGTGCCGTGGGCATATTTTCTTCCATGTGCCATTTAAACAACTTTTAGCAATTTCTGCACAGGTAAATATTGTAAGATTTCTAAAAGTCTTAACGTAAAATTTTTTTCATCATCTACTGAAGACAATGCCTGAGCAAATGTTGTGCATAAATAGTATGCTTTTTTTGTTGGCCAATCTTGTTGTCCTTCTCAATACATGTTCTAGTAGCTATCCTAACTAAAATGAGGCCTCCATACCTGTATGCAGTACTCAAGGTATAGTCTGACCATTGCCATATACAAAGGGATAATCATCTCCTATTCCTGCTAGCAAAATTCCTGTGTTTCATTGACAAGACCCCATGAGCTGCTCTGGCAGACTGTCTGCACTGCTCATTTCTCACTGCACAATTACCTACAGGTCTTTTACATTCTCCACTACCCTGAGTGTAGTACCACAGTAGAAACATTACTCTGAGGTTACTGCTAGCCATATGCAATACTTCCATTTGTCAATGTTAAACTTCAGTTGGCACCATTCAGCTAATCTTCCCAACTTTTCTAGGTACTGGTTACGGTAGCATACTGTCATTAACAACCTGCCAAACTTCATGTTGTCTGCAAACTTGGACATTAAGTCTGATACATATCATTGATAAATATAGAAAACAACACTGGGTACAACACCAAATCCTGGAGAATACCACTAATAACATTAGTCCACGAAGAGCAGTGTCCATTGATTACCACTCCCTGTCTTCTCCCATTCAACCATTTCTTTATCCATAGCAGCAACTTGCCCTTAATGCCATACTGCTCCAATTTGTAGAGCAGTGTTGTTCCATGTGCAACAGTATCAAAAGTTTTACTGAAATCCAAGTATATGATATCAAAATTATTTCTTGCATCCAGTTCCTTTGTGACCCCATTGTAGTATCCAGTCAAATTGGTCAGACAAGATTTCATCTTAATAAACTCATGCTGTGTCTGAATTATAACTGCAGTCTTGTCTAGATGATCCTGCTTACTTCATTTTGCTGCCTCTAATATACCTGGATAGATCCCATCCATCCCAGGTGCCTTTCTCATGTTTACCTTCAACAATTTCTCCTCCACTTTGCTCTCAGTTATTACAAAATCATTTAGCTCCCTGTTAGAGTTTAATAAGCTTCTACTTCCCTACATAATTCTTCTTGTGTGACTATAGATCAGAATACTCATTCAATTTGTCAGCTATCTGAGCAGGATCATCAACAGTCGAACCATCGATAACAAATGGACCAATCGAATTTATCCCCTTCCATCTTGAGTTTATATAAGTAAAGAAGTCTTTGCTGTTTTTCTTTGCATCCTTTGCTAAAGATTTCTTGTAATGTGCCTTTGCTTCACTAACCTCCTTTAAATCTTAAGAATTTAACTTTTTATGAAAAAAAGTTAACATTATTGTACTTATTAATTATAATATAATTATCTCACGACTTAAATTTGTTCGGAGGTACTTCGGATTGCTCAAATCACTTATCAGTTCTTTTTTTTTTTTTTTTAACCCATTGGGTGTGTCATGAAAAGCTGCATGAACAGGCCTGCTTTTTTTGAGGAGGTGGAAATTTGTTTCTGTCCATTTTTTAAATATACAATTAAGAAAAAGTTTTTCTTAAATTATAACAGTGCAACATATTTCATTGGTGACAGCCACCTTTGTTGACGTAGGTACCACACGAACAGGTGTACAATATATTTTTTTACACTATCCAACATGTTGTTTTGGGGGGAAGGAAAGTAATTTGAAGTAAGTAATTGTTCTTTGTATTTTGACTTATTTTTTTTTTTTAATAAAATTGGACATCTCAAAAGTGTTAGTTACATGAATGGTGGTTGCAGTGTATTTTGTATACTACACATTCTGTGCTTGAATTCTAATGGTTAATAATGTAGATGAAAAGTCAAACTGACATCGATGGGATACTAAAATTCATGTAGTTATTACTCTGTTGGAAATTTTTATTTTTTTTAGGTTAAAGATATGCAACACTCCTAGGGAGAGCAAAACACATTTTGGGAAATGGCCTTTAATATTACCTTAAAGTTTTTCTGAAAATCTTCTGCAGCTATACTGTACTTACAAAATTTTTAATTTATCCACCATTCCATTCAAATCTGAGTTGAGTATGCAAACTTAGTAATTGTTCTTCTAGCCAATCATAGCTTATCCAGCATTAATAACAACCCATTTATTTAAGTTATAATTCTTCTTAACCCCTTCACTTCGTTAATTTCTGTCTTATTCAACAGCTTCATTTCTAGAGTGAAATCAGATGGAATGATATTCATCATATATATATATATATATTTGTCTTTGTTTGTCACTATAGTATTAAAAATCAAACATCACTATCTTTTCTGTTAGCAACTTCACACCATTGTTGTTAAGCTTATGACTGGTAACTAATAACATAGGAAATTGGCTCCTAATAATTCATTAATCTACATATTAATGAGTTCTTAGAAGCCGATTATATGCATAACAGATGGTCTGTCAATATGAAAATTAATATTTCCCTGTAGTCAGTCATCAAGTATATTATTTTATTTATCCAAATCAGTGTGTTTAACTGGAGGACAAAAAGTATAACAAAATTGTAATTGTGTTACACTGTAATATTAAACTAATAATTATAATTCAGTATCAATAGAAAAGTTTACTGCATTTACCGAGATTTCTGTCCTAAATGAAATTACTGTAACTCTTGGAAGTCAGTTTGGCATCAAATGGAGGTATAACTAACGTTTGGTGAGTGTGGTTGCCAATTCAATGTAGGTGCCAAATGGAATTAGGCTCAGAATAACTAAATATGTAGTTTTTTTTAAATATAATACTAGTTACCTAAATCAGTTTCTATAAAAAAAAAAAAAATACCATGTCATGTATAATAATTAAATAATTATTAATGAAAACCATGGCTAATTTCAGATATTTGGCTACAGGTGTTAAAATTCCTATTTATGCTTCTGCCTTCAAATCCCTCTTAATTCATGTGTACAAAAATAATTTTTTGATAGAATATCTTTTGATTGAATATTTGTTTCTGATACATTATAGTCAGTTCAAAATTTTATTTTTTGTAAACATTACACTAGCCAATATGATTTTTACCTCCAAGAATTTAAATGCTGTTTTTAACCAATTTTTATGCATAGATTTCGAAAATCACCATGATAGTTTTATTTCACATCAAGGTTATATTAAATATTGAGGTAGTTACGTTTTACCACAATATGCCAGTTTTGTATACTCTAGCAGTAATGTATGACATACTAATTTATTTTAAAGGATATAAGCTAATTCTCTAAAAAAAATTTTTTTTTTTTTGTAGCTAAAGAGAATTTAAATGATTGGTGTATATTCTCTGAAAAATGGCAGAACAAGTGCCCCACCCTGTATTCACCATTGCTGGTAAATGATGGGAGTCTTGCTGGTGATATGATTGGTTTTAACCAATCAGGTTACCAGCGCGACTTCTGGGTACATGGGACAGGCAGTTGGATAGGTTTTAAGAGTAACACTACTCAATTTCTTGAAGGTCAGAGGTGAGAAACAATGCATTCCCAGTAAAGTCTCTCGTAATCTCTCGTAATTGGTTATATGGAAGTAGTCTTCATTTTACTGAAACTATTTTAACAAGAAAACCGAGGCTAGAATTTGATTCTAGCCTCTGTTTTCTTGTGATAAACATAATCAAACTTCTACCTATGGTTCTTAGTTTCAAATTCTGATGCAACAATTTACAATTTGAAGAGGGCACACTTAGCATTTTTGGTGAGGATTTTTGTAGGCGGTGCCAAGGTTTTTCAAGTATTAACTGATCATGACATGTTCTTAGGGTTGTAAATCTATCCTTCAAACATGAACAGCCACTCGAGTAGAAGGGTGCGGCATCCTACTACTTCACAAGATGTCGACTATCAGCCATTAAGTTCAGGTAGTGAGGTACATTTAATCAAACAAGATGAGTTGAATGATTTGGTTTGAGACTTAAATTTTCCGAAAGAACAAGCTGTTGGAAGGTTACAGCAGTTGGAATATACTCCAATCAGGAACAAAGATTTCAGTGTTTTGAAAACAGACATGAAAAGTTTTCAAAATATTTTGATATGGAGGGCAATATGTGATTATGGAAAGACATTATTGGATTTCCGAAAGAACTAGGTGTTGTGCATGTCAAATGAATTGCGTTTTTTCATAAAATTAAGTTTAAAAGCAGTTTTGCTTCTTAATGGCAACAAATTTCCATTAGTTGGACTTGAAAGCCATGAAAGCATGTCTAAGGTCATAATGTTATTAAATACCAGCATTATGGTTGGAACATATGCAGTGATCTTGAGGTTATTGAGGTTATTGCAGGGTGGTTTCACAAAATCTTGTTGTTTTTTGTGTTTGTGGGACAGCCTTGTGACAGAAGAACATTGTTGTGCAACATTGGGTCAAGTGGGACAAGTTCATACCAGGACAGCGTAATTTAAAATATATTCCTTTAGTGCAGTCAAACAATGTTCTTCTTCCACCACTGCACATCAAACTTGGATTGATGAAAAGACTAAAGACGGTAACAGATTCACATACTTGAGAAGTGTGTTTCTTAATTTAACATATGCCAAACTTAAAGGAAGAAATTTTTGTAGGACCCCAAATTGGGAACTCCAGAAAGTCGATGTGTTTGAAACCCAGTTAAATGAGGTCGAATTGGCAGTTTGGTGATCATTTAAGGCATTAGTATATGGTTTTTTGTGTAATACGAAAGAAGAAAACTATGAAATGTTGGTGTCTAATTCACTTGAGTGCTATAAAAACATTGACTGTCGAATGTTGTTGAAAATTCGTTTTCTTCATTCCCATCTCGAATTTCCCCCCGAAATTCATGAAGATATTTCCACAATGGAAAAGCGGTACCATGGCTGCTGTGATCCTGTAATGATGGGGGATTACTGCTCACCTCCTTATGAGGGAGAGAAAGCAGAAATACAAGAGAAAATCCCTTAGTAGTAAACATTTTTAAGGACAGTTACAGGTATCTGATTATACAAATATTATTGAAATATAATTATTTGACAATATCGAATTACTATGGCACAGAGCGAAACGGAGACAGAACATGTTATGATAGGTTTTATAAAGGAAATACATACATATATTAGATTAGATACATACAAAAGCTTTCGGCTGTTTTTTCAACCTTCCTCAGTTAAACTGACAGTTAAGAATGGAACATGAGGGCGTGTACTGCCAATCATGTACGTGAAGTGCGTGATTAATTGTTCCATTCTTAACTGTCAGTTTAACTGAGGAAGGTTGACAAAACAGCCGAAAGCTTTTATATGTATCTAATCTAATATATGTATGTATTTCCTTTATTAAACCTATCATAACTTTTTCTGTTTCGCTCTGTGCCACAGTAATGCGATATTAATAATGAATCCAGAGTGCACAGACCTCTTTAATCATATTTCACAATGATTTATGATATTTTTTTGGAAGTTAAATGATTTATAGAGAATGTATAAGATTTAATATTTTTTTTACACTTGTATTACAAACTTGAATTATATGTATATATCCTTTTATTTTAATATTAAACGTTGGTACATCTTTTGGTGTCGACGTGATAGAGACTTTTTATCGTGATTTTCGGAATCAGCACTTTTATTTCCTCCAGAATCACATATTTTCATTGCGGAGATGTGACAAAATTTTTTTTTTTGTTGGCTAGTGTTATTTATTGTTTATGTTATTACTTCTCATTCATCTTATTGATTTGATTAACATTATCATTACTTATATTTTTATTCATTCTAGTATATATTATCTTTAATTTCTGTCAAACATCTTGTTTACAGAATGATGGAGACTGCATTTCACATTATTATTATTTTTTTTCTTGTGGTTGATGTTTTTAAATCATTGGAAATATTAAGAAATTTCACTTAGTGAGATTCCTCGTTAGGCAATCGCATTTGCCAAAATTTTTTGTTTGAACTATATATTCACCATCAGGCTGAAAGAATTAGTGTGTTTTGGTGGTAGCTGGCTGTATTACACATTAACATGTAAATTACATTACAAAAAATATGAGACCGTTTAACTGCATGGATAAGCATTCATAAGTGGAGCATAGAATGAATACCGTCAATAATATTGATTTGCATATTGTGTATGGTATGCTTTAAAGAAATGCTACAGCTGCATCAGCCAAACATTGTTGTCAATTTCTGAAGAAGTCGTGGTGGTGATGACCAAAAGCTTGTCTTTATCACCAGCCACCACAACTTCAGGAAATGGATTTCCCTATCAGGGAAAAGTGACAACTTCTGTCTTCATTTGAGGCAGAATTTAGAATAAGAATCAGCTGTACTGAATGCTGTGACTTGACCTGTTTATGGGACCAACTACTCAGTCTCCTTTTGTGCACACTGCATACATCAAATTTGCATCAGTACCAGCATAGTTACTTAAGCCAGGAAGGCAGATTTGGTTGGAGGATAATGTACAACTGTGCATTATCCTCCAACATTGAAGTATGGGGAACATTGAAGAGAATGTCTGGATAGTCCAAATACACTTCAAAGTGTGTGTGTGGGGGGGGGGGTGCTTAACATTTGCACTGCAATTTTTGGTTAGTGAGGAATTTGTGCATTGTTAGGCAATTCTAATTTGCCTAGAGTGCAATTTAATGTTAATATTTGAAGTGGAATGTTTTAATTTATTGTTAATATATGAAGTGGCACGTCCCCCGCAGTGCCTCCACACACATTACAGTGGTGTGCCATATTAACGCGACTTAAAATTGCTTGATTGGACTGCACAAATTTCCTGAATGATTTAATTCTGACTGATACTTTGAGTTTTTGCAGTTGAGATTGCCTACATTATTGGATGTTCTTTTAAGGATTCATGCTGCAGGTTCTTTCAACATGGCAGAGACCCCTCATTTTTGGATAGTAGACCTGGGCTTGGCTGAATGGACACTACTAACACTGCTAGATTGGTGACAAAAGACCAACTAGTAAATAAATTTTCTGTTTATAATTTGGGAAGTCTGCATAGGGCTAGAGTAGTTTACAGGATTGCGAATACAGTCTGTCCTCGTATAGCACGATAGTTGTGTTCCTAGAAACCCTCGTGCAATATAAACAACAGGCCCTATGGGAAAAGTGGGGTTAGGTGCCGACCCCAAGATTGAACACACATTTGGAACCAAAACATTACCAAACACAATAAATAATCGGGTAACTTTAATCGTTATAAAATATATAATAAATAATAAAAAATATTTATTTTTATTATATTATAAAAAAGTATTTTTACGAATAAAATACGTATTTTATTCGTAAAAAAATTATTATATTAAATAAAATTGTCGTAATAAAATACTTACGTATTATTTTTTACGTATTTTATAATACGTAAGTATAAATTATAATACGTAAATCGTAATAAAATGCTTACGTATTTTATTACATAATAAAATATTGCTTTTGCTTCTATCGTAAGCAAACTTGTTTTTTGTTTGATTTTCTATTCAAACAGATGACAGCCGTTCCATCTCTCCCAATTCTTGTGTCTTCATCTAATGGATTTTAATTACACTTTGAGTTGTTCCTGCTATGAAAGTTGTTTTTATTTTCTCTGCATTCTTTGTAATTCTCGGCGTTGCCTCATTTAGGTCTGTAGCACGTGCAATATCACACGGTCTTTCATTTCGCTCAAAGCGTTTCACAATTTCATATTTTTTTCTCTATCGACAGAGGCGGACTGGCCATAAGCCTTACCCGGGAAATCCCGGTGGGCCGGAGGCCGGTGTGATTTTGGCCATAAACCGTAGTATGAGGCCACTATAAATTTTCCCGGGTAAGAATTTTTGACCAGTCCGCCTCTGTTTATCGATATTGCTTTTCTTTTTCTCTCTGAATCTGTACTGTCTTCACCAGGACGCTTCCTTTTCACACCTTTTAAGCATTTTACTCATTTTTAGGGAATAAAGCACAATTACAAAACGAGGAGGCACGCTTGATACACATAAACAAAGCTGCGCGCGTGTAGCAACTGAATAAACAACACCGTCAAGGCCGAGATACGCTATTAACACCTCACATTTTACTAAATCACATTTCTGGGGATTACTACCATAAAACAATAAAAACAATTTCCTGTTGCGTTTCTGCTAGTGGAATCTGTTATAAACTGGTAGTAAACTGGATCTAATTGCATTTGCGATTATATCGATAGCTGGAATTGTGTTGGTTTTTTACGTTATTATGGTGAAATGCGTTTCCCCTTCACTGATAAAAAAAAAAAAAAAAATACATTTTCAGAATCTTCTTCATTCCTATCGTGTTGCGTTCAGTTGGGGTGATTCCGCGTTCGACTGCCATTTCTTGTAAACACAAAGGCGAATCGTGTATAAGCGAATTCGGTTCGTACTATATAAGATAGCGTTCCCCTATTTATAAATCGTGTATGATCGAATTCGTGTAATGTAAACACGTGTTATACGAGGACCGACTGTACAAGCAGATTATGGTATTTAGGCTTGGACCATGGTTGAACAAATGTACTGCTGAACCCAGGCAATTGACCACTCAGTTATGTCAGTGTTCTTAGGGACACATAAAATATCTTATTAATATATTAAACTGTATTCATTTGTTGCTCTTCTTCAGTTCCCTGGAGAATTTGCATTTCATTTGAAGTGTTGTAAAGTGTGTATTGTGAGCCAGCTGTAGTTCCTTTGAACCTCTTCTGTCAGTGACATTGCACCACATAAACAGTATATTTTAAATCAATCAGGATGAGCCTGGTATTTATGTATCATTAAAGTTGATCATTTGAGCAGTGCTTATTTTATTTATTGCTTATCATTACATAAAATTTGTTACTGTCATATAACTCAGCAGATAATTACAAAGTTCTGTGGAGAGTTTAGCTGTACTTATTGTTCTCTATCTTTCTTTCAACGCTCTGAAACACGTATCTGGGCTGATTGTGGTCACTTTGAATGTCTGTGACTAGCATTGTCCTCCAAATAGGAGGTTTTGATTAGATCAGGATGAGCCTGGTATCTTATATACATCACTAAAGTTTGGTGTTTTGAGCAATGTTTATTTTGTTTATTGCTTATCCTTATGTTAACCTTATAGCTTCCATATCCCTGAACAGATGATATCACAAAAGATCATATTATTCAATAACAATGCTGTCAATCCAAAAATGCCACTAGGATATTTTGTGTTTCAGTGTAGAACATCCTTGTAAAATACTAACCTTGAAACTTCTCATTGGTCAATTGCTGAAGTACCAGTGGTCTGTTCACTTCAGTAATGAACCTTGCACCCTGAGTAAATGTTGATTGATTATTTTCACTGTCCACACCTCTCAAATATTCATTCATATGTCTTTTTTATAGTATAAATAATGAATGAATACTTAGTCTTACTTTGTTTAAGATATGTTCATTACAATAGCAAATGATTACTAAAATTATTTGCTGCAGTAAGCAATTCGCAAGTGACTTTTCAGGCAGATATTCAATTTAGAAGTTAATTAGACAGTCCTAGGCAACATACCAGAAAAAAAAATGTGTATCATATCCAGAACCATATGTAGCAATATACAAGGTGTTTCAAAAATATTGGTACAAACGTTTAGGGGAGGTAGGTAACATCTAAAGGAATGTGAATCGCATAGGAACCCATAACCAGAAATGTCAACGTGAGTCGGTACACTGCACTGTTCATGAGTTCGCGAGAGGGAAAATTTCTGGTTTACTCATTCAGGCAGTAGTCGCTTCACAAAGAGCATGCATCGATATACAAACTGTGAGCTGGCAGACATGCACCTAGTGTATGGGTTAGCAGAGGGCAATGGACGAGCCGCTCAACGAATTTATGGAGAACGCTTCCCAGACAGACATGTACCGGACCACCGTTTGTTTGCATGTGTGCATCAAAATTTGTGCGATTATGGGTCATTTAGAGGTAACAGTAGTAGCCCGGGCAGACCACATTCGACGCGAACTCCCGCCATGGAAGAAAGTGTGGTGAATGCCATCCAGAATAATCCTACTACCAGCACACATGCCATTGTTCTCTGCCCTAGGAGTGTCTCGTTGCAGTGTACAGCGTGTCTAGCATGACGATTCCTTACACCCCTTTCATCTCCAAAGGGCTCAGTTACTGCTCCCCCAAGGTCATCCTGCACGTGTGGCTTTTGCGCAGTGGTTTTCTCCAAGAAAGTGTTCAAGGCTTGAATTTTCCGGCCTATGTTTTGGTCACGGATGAGGCTTATTTCATTCGGGAAGGCTTATTCAATCAGCACAATGCTCATGTGTGGGCTCACGACAACCCACACGGTGTGCGCCCCCATGGGGCACAACATCGCTTCGCAATAAATGTGTGGGCGGGTATGGTCGGTGACTGCTTAGTCGGCCCATACCTGTTACCATCCCGCACGAGCTCCGCTAAATATCAGATCTTTCTTAAACAAGTTCTACCAGGGTTACTTAATGATGTTCCAGCAAATGTGAGACGCAACATTTGGTTTCAACATGATGGGGCGCCTGCCCATTATGGAAGGTGTGTTTGTGACCGTTTGAACAGGCTTTTTGGGCATCAATGGATTGGCCGTGGTGGACCCGTTGCCTGGCCCCCACGCTCACCTGATTTATCGAGCCTTGATTTCTTTCTGTGGGGGGGACCCTCAAATCTATCGTTCATGAATCACCTGTGGAGACGGAAATGGATCTCGTGGCGAGATTCGCCTGCACTGCTGCTACTGTCAAAGAAACTCCAGGTGTGTTCGACCGTGTCCGCCAATCCATGCAGCGTCGGTGTCACGCATGCATCGCGTCTCATGGTGGAACCTTCGAGCATCTGTTGTAACATCATGAAATGCATCCATCTCGTACTCCATTGTTAATATTATGTCAAATAAATGTTTGCCGCTAATTACTGTCTTTTGTCATTTCTGCTTCTTGTGCCTCTGCTACTACTTTCTCGTGACGTTTCCGGTTATGGGTTCCTATGCGATTCACATTCCTTTAGATGTTACCTATCTCCCCTAAACGTTTGTACCAATATTTTTGAGACACCCTGTATATTAATTTTGGTGCAGATGAAATTAAAGTAGAGCAAAAATAAGTAAAAATGGTTAAATCCTTTCCACCTTTAGTTTTACAAAAACAATATAAAACCACAAATCCAATAACAAGCAGTTCTTATGACTGTATCATGCATGGAATGGGCTACAGTACGTGCAGTACAATTTCTCGAAAATAACTAGTGTAATAATTTCTGTTTCATTTAATTTATAAATGCAGATCTTGAATTTAGATAATTCAAGATAGTTCTCAAGGTGCCTCCGTAGCCAGGTGGGAAGGAGCAGCAGTGCGTAGCACACGCTTCTTGATTAGACCGGGGTTCGAGCCCGCCACCACCAAATACGGAGGATGCGGAAAGGTCAGGGAATGGCCACCGCATATCCCGGAGCAATATGGCCTTAGTTGCTAATGCTCCTAAAAAAAAAAACCAAACAAAACAACAATAGTTCTCAATGCAGATCTTGAATTTAGGTAATGTGTCTTTAACATAACATCTTGCCAGATGGTAGTACTTTGGCATTTGACCATTGAGAGCTTTTATCAGCTATGTGCGTGTTCAGATTTGAAATAAGAGTGAGTAGGCTGTTACCATCGGCGCCTCCGTAGCCAGGTGGGCAGGAGCACAGTGCGTAGCACACGCTTCTTGATTAGACCAGGGTTTGAGCCCGTGATCACCAAATACGGTGGATGCGGAAAGGTCAGGAAATGACCACCGCACATCCCCGGAGCAATATGGCCTTAGTTGCTAATGCTCCTAAAAAAACCAAATAACAAATAACAGCTGTTACCATTATAACATCTTGATTCTTTGCAAGGTTGTTCTGCTATTCATATAGTAATAACTTTTCATGTTTCATACTTGGGGGGGGGGAAAGTGTTTGTATAGCTGTACAGATATGAAGTCACCAGATTGTTAATTTTAATGGAATAGTTTCGTTTAGTAATATTATTTTGTAATCAGTGTTATTTTGCAACCATTATGGGGAATTGTGTTTATTAACTTTCTCTGCTATTAATTCCTAACTGTCTCATGTTTTTAATGGACAGCTGTTATCATATATTTTCATATTAATTTGAATGCTCTAGGAACTTAAGTGAAAATTTTGTCTATGAATTGGGATGATTGAGAACTGTTCATTACTTCCAGTTCATATTGAGAATAGTTTTGGAAAGTGTCAGTATCAGTGACTCTTTTCGACAGTTTTTATGTCTGTGGGAGACGTAGAAACTGCTGCAGAAGTTAAAGTGAAAACAGCACCAGTTCAGTAGAAAATGAAATGTTTCTTTCATAATTTCTAAACCTCTTACTCATTTATTATGGATTCAAGCTTGTAATTAATTTTTTGTTGAAAGAAACTAACAGTTCAATTAACTGGTATACCACTTTTATTTTTTGCCTGTCTCAGCATGAATAATTCATCTTCATTTCATGAAATGAACTTCACATATCATCAGGACCGCCGCAAATGGGTAGGTGAGGTAAGCATTGCTTACGGGCGGCAGTTCAGGAGGGCACCAAAAATATTTTTGACATGTACAAGTTGGACCTCAGTTTAACGAACTTCTTTATTTATAGAAATTTTTCTATATACCGATTTCTTTAAATTCCCCTTGGTAATTAAAATTTACTGAAACTATTTTAAATGGAAACATTTAAAATAGTTTCAGTAAAATGAAACTTCCATATAACCAATGGATTACGAGAGACTTTACTGGGAACGCATTGTTTCACACCTCTGACCTTCAAGAAATTGAGTACTCTTAAAACCTATCCAACTGCCTGTCCCATGTACCCAAAAGTCGTGCTGGTAACCTGATTGGTTAAAACCAATCAGATCACCAGCAAGACTTCCATCGTTTACCAGCAATGGTGAATACAGGGTGGGGCACGTGTTCTGCCATTTTTCAGAGAATATACACCAATCATTTAAATTCTCTTTAGCTACAAAAAAAAATTTTTTTTTCATTTTTAATATAGTAATCTATTTTTGCATTGTGGCTCAGCTATTTTCAACTGACTACAGTTGACAACACTGCGATGTGATTGCCATTCTAGTTCGAGGCGTCACACAGTTTGGTCTTGCATAATGTTTACTTCAAAGTAATTCAGACTTTTGCTGTGTGCCTGTGTCCACCAGTCACATTCTGTTTGAGTGTCATATTTGTTTTGTTCTGTGTATTATTTTATGCTTTGTGCACAAAATAGTGCTATGGTGCTCCCCTGTCACAAATAGTGCTCCTCCCGTAATTTTTTTTTTTTTTTCTGGATCCGCCACTGCTTACCAGTATTCAACAAGGCAGGCAAATAATTCATTTGAAATGAATACAGTACATAAAATTGCAGACACGTTAATTTACTTATCTGGATCTGTGCTTCATATTTATATTTTGCAGTTACAAAATCTTCTTTTTCTTCAAGTTCTCTGCCCTCAGGCAGGTTCAGGGCTCCATTGAAGCCGTGATTCTCTATCTTGTGCTATCCTTTTAATTCCTACATAATTTCCTCTTATCATCCAATCCATTCCAATTCTCCTTCTCCCAGTAGTTCTCTTTCCACACATCTACCCCTCAATCCCTTCCCTCTACATGCTTTCTCTTCTCAATACCTATCCTATAAAGTTATTTTGTCTCCTTAATTCTTTACTAGCATTCTCTCCTACTTTCCTCAAAATCTCATTACTCGCTCTGTTCACCCATTTCACCCTTTCTGTTCTCTTCCACACCCACATCTTGAAAGCTTCTAGCCGTCATCTCCTCTTTCCCAGTGTCCACTTCTTGGAGCCACATAGGAACAGTCCATATTAATGTTTTCACCATTTGCTTTCTTAACTCCTTGAAATTTCTTCTCAATAGTTCTTTTCTCTTACTAAATGCCTCTTTGCCCATTGCAATTCTTGATTTTATTTTTTCCATTTTCTGTCATTATGCTTCCCAAGTATCTGTCGACCTGTTCCAGAATTATTCCACCTAATGTTATATTGATTCTTCTTCCTGGTCACTTTGAAATTAACATTACCTTGGTTTTATTGCTGTTAATCTTAATATTGTACTCCTTTATTGTGCTGTTCAAGATGTCCAAGGAGCTCTATAATTCTTCATTATTAGCAAGCAATCAATATCTAGTCATCTGCAAATCATATTGTCTTTATCTTCTCTCCTACTTTTACACCTCCTTTCTGCTCTTCTCTGAACTCTTTCATCAGTGCTTTTATGTATGAATCAAATAGCATGGGAAACATGGAACATCCTCGCCTTATACTCCTACCGATGGGAAATCACGGAATATTTTAAAGAAAATAGAGCAGAGGCAGCATTCCAAACAAATCTTGATTCGGCTAATAATGTCTACTATCATTGGCATTGACGCTTCGTTTCTAGAAGCAAACATTGTAAGGAAAAGATTGAAAAGAGGCCATTTCGATTATGAAAGTAGAGCGGAAGCTATTCAGGATCCGAAACAAAATTTCAAAATTAATTTTTTCTTTCAAATTATGGACAACAATTTTCTCGTTAACTGAAAGGTTTAGAAATATGAAAGAACATGTAGAAATATTTAAAATATTTTATAATATTTCTGAATTAAAAAAATTGTCATAAGACGATTTATTAAATCACTGAAAAGATTTACATATTGAATTAAGTGACATTGATCATAATGAGTCTGTTATTGATGGTTTAGCATTATTTGAAGAACTTAAGAGTACTTCAAATTTATATTTAAAGACAATATTACTCCTTTTATGTGTTACAATATATTTTTAAAAACAATTTTACAGATACTTTTCCAAATGTAGCATTAAGAATTTATGCAAATGAGGGGAACAAATGGGTGCTCTTACCAAGAAAAGCTTAAGTTCTGCAAATTGCAGCATCTGGAGACTAGGCTCCTGCGAGGTGATCTGATTGATGTGTTTAAGGCTTTAAATGGTTTGAGCAAGCTGAATGCTGATGGGATTCTTCCTCTTGCTCACATTACGCAGTTGAGGGGGCATAAATTCAAATTGAGGAAAGACAGTTGCGGAATAGATATTCGGAAATTTGTTTTTAGCCAGCGAGTGGTTGAATGTTGGAACAAACTTCCATCTATCATTGTGGAAGTTTATAGCTTAAATAAATTCAAGGTGGAACTGGACAAACCTTTGAAATGGATGCAGAGGTGAATGGGAAGTGGGTTTTTCCCACTTTTTTTTTTTGGCTGATGCTGTATAATTTTGCTTTCTTGCATCATATGCCACCACTAATGCTAATGCCAGATTTTTATAACTTTACCAGTTTGTTGCCTCAGTTGAACGCAGTTTTTCAAAATTAAAATTAATCAAAAATTTTTTACGACAACAGTGTCTCAACAACGCCTCTAATTTGGAAATAATTTCAATAGAAAATGATCATTTGGAACAAATAAACATAAATGAAATAATTAATAAATTTGCATCTCTTAAAGCAAGGAAACAAATTTGTATAACATTATAATTTTCCTTTTATTTTATTATTGTAATAGAGTACGATTACTGTGATTATAATTTAAAGATTATTTTCAGAATGAAATTGTTATTTTTGTTTGTTGTTTCATTATATTATATGTGAGATATGCTGTAATTGTTTTCTTTTTCAATAAATTAATAATAATTAATTTATGCCTAAATTTATTTTTAATCGAAATATTTTAGGATGGCAAATTTGATTTTGCTTACTGGCGGCATATAGGGGTGCAGCGGTCCTGCCTATCATGTAAACATAACATTTCAATGAGGAAAACATTTACGTGAGCTTCCTGGTTTTAGAACAGGCATGCAAGTTTCATTGCTACTAGGTTTTGTCCTTGTTATTTTTGTTGATATGCCAGATTAAAAGAACAGATTGAAAGTGGAATATGAAAAGGCTTTGCAACATTTAATGTCAAGAGCATTCTTTCATATAGAGCAGTGGTTCCCAATCTTTTGTCATTCAAGTCACACTTTAAGTTAAAAGACGAATATCAACTGCACACCAAAATAGTTATTGCCATTGAACTCAATGGAATTTTTCGTAATCTCACAGCACACTGATATAGAGAAATCTCTAATTTTATCCGTGCTTCAAGATATAAGAGCTTGATCAACTGATTACACTGAAATAAATCTTGAGAAGTCTATTTGATTTCAAAAATTGTTCTGTTCGAAGAATTTGCCTAATTACATTTTTTAGCCTGAAGTTTGAATATAAATTTGTGGATATTATTTTGCGAGTTACTCTATAGTGTCCTCTGATAATATCCAGGTATGTTAGAAACTTCTCTCTCCACTGAACTGACTGGTATCATTTACTCAGCTGAGATGCTTCATCAGTTTGAGTAGAAATTATCTGAGTTCTGTACAGTTGATCCTGTTAACACTCATGGGTGGTGGGTGTAGATGGACTGAAAACATCCTGTATTTGTGAATTTTTGTATTGATGTAAATATGTACAGATGTATTTCTATTTTGCATTGGATCTATGCAGCGATTACACTTATCTATTTTAAGATATTTAGGTAAGATTCTTATAAATTTATATTAAAAATTATATTCAGAGTCATCAAAGATCTTAGCCAACTTTTTATTATTTTTTTTTCTCTTTCCTTCCAAAAAACTGAGTAAAAAATTTAAAAAATCACTGGTAAATAATACAGTTTAGCATTAGCATTAGCATTAGTAGAGGCATTTGATGCAAGAAAGCAAGCTTATGCAGCATCAGCCAAAAAAAAAAAAAACCCACTTCCACTTCACCCCTCTGTTTGTTCAAAATATCTGTCCAGCTGAGCCTTAAACTTATTTAGGCTATCAACCTCCACCACAAGGGATGGAAGTCTGTTCCACCAACCAACCACCCGCTGGCTAAAGGCAAATTTCCGCACGTCTATCCTACATCTGTCTTTCCTCAATTTGAATTTATGCCCTCTCAGGTGATTTTTCTGAGCTAGAGGAAGAATCCCATCAGCATTGAGCATGCTTAAACCATTCAAGGCTTTATACACCTCTATCAGATCACCTCGCTGGTGCCTAGTCTCCAGACACTGTAATTTGCAAAACTTAAGCCTTTCTTCGTAAGAGCACCCCTTTGTTCCATTCACTAATCTTGTTGCCCTTCTCTGTACTCGTTCCAGCAGCTCTACATCCTTCTTGAAATGAGGTCTCCAGACCTGTATACAGTACTCTAGGTGTGGCCTGACCATCGCCTTATACAATGGAATAATCACCTCCTTATCCCTGCTGGAAAAATTCCTGTATATCATTGACAATACTCCATGAGCTACTCTTGCAGCCCGTCTGCACTGCTCAGAGAACTTCATATCTGCCTGCACAACCACCCCCAAGTCCCTTTCATTCTCTACCACTGTCAGTGTAGTACCACAGAGTTGATACGTTGCTCTGGGGTTGCTGTTTCCCATGTGTAGTACTTTACATTTATCAATGTTAAACTTCATTTGCCACCTCTCAGCCCATCTGCTCAACCTTTCCAGATCCTGTTGCAGCAGCATAGTGTCAGTAGTGTCCTTGACAACCCTGCCAACCTTTGTATCGTCTGCAAACTTGGACATTAAGCCCGATATACCATCATCAATATCATTTATAAATACAGAAAACAATAATGGACCCAACACTGAGCCCTGAGGGACTCCACTAATAACGTCAGTCCACGATGAGCAGTGTCCATTGATTACCACTCTCTGTCTTCTCCCCCTCAACCACCCCTTTATCCATAGCAGCAATTTGCCTCCAATGTCACACTGCTCCAATTTGTGTAGCAGTCTTCCATGTGCAACAGTATCAAAAGCCTTTCTAAGATCCAAGTATATAATATCAAAGTTATTCCCTGCATCCAGTTCTTTTGTGACTGCATCATAGTATCCAATCAAGTTGGTCAGGCAAGACTTCCCCTTAACAAAGCCATGCTGTGTCTGAGCTATAACTGAAGTCTTGTCTAAATGATCCTGCAGTGCTTCTTTAACCAGTGCCTCCATTAATTTTCCTGGAACAGAAGTTAAGCTCACAGGTCTATAATTACTTGTGTCAGCCTTTGATCCTCCTTTGTGAATTGGGGTCACATTTGCACATTTCCAGTCTATGGGTACCTCCCCTGAGTCCAAGGAAGCTCTCATAATTATGGCTAAAGGTTTGCTTACTTCCTTTGCTGCCTCCTTTAATATAACTGGATAGATCCCATCCACACCGGGTGCCTTTCTTGTGTTTATCTTCAACAGTTTCTCCTCCACTTTACTCCCAGTTATTTCAAGATTCTGTAGCTTACTGCTAGAGTTGAATACACCTCTGGCATTCCCCTCGCTGAATAACTCCTCATGTGTGAATGTCGTTGCAAAATATTCATTTAGTTTGTTAGCTACCTGAGCAGGATCATCAACACTTGACCCATCAATATCAAGTGGACCAATCTGATTCATCCCCTTCCTTCTAGAGTTTACATAAGTAAAGAACTCTTTGCTGTTTTTCTTTGCATCCCTTGCCAAGGATTTCTCGTAATCTGCCTTCGCCTGCCTAACCTCCTTTGTAACTTGGTTGCATATCAACTTGTATCTATCATAGGCTTCTGTGTCATGTGTTAATTTGTTTAGGACAGCATAGGTGCATATTCAGGAAAATTGCTAATGAACTATAAAATTTGTCACACTTTTATTATTTCTTTTAATTTGAAAATGATTCTGAGTATTGATGTAGACTTTAAATATTGTTTGATTACTTGTGTTTTCTTGGTAGTTGCTATATCATTGCAGGCCACTCTCAAGCACTTCGCAGGTTAATTACCTCATCTGTGTTCTTGAGTAGAAGTTACTCCACAACTTTTCTTTCCTTAAAATAATTTGAACATTTATTACGATTTTTGTCTGGTGATATGAGAATATGTATACTGTTGTCAACACAGTTTAATTTTTACATTTTTAGGCAAAGGGAAGCGGACATGGATCTCTCACCAGGCTCAGAATATTATGGGACGAGTTTATCTGGTGTACACCCATGGGATATTGATGGTAACGGTGAAGGAACAGGTAGTTCTAAACACAATAGTCGGAAGAATTCTGAGTTAAATAACAATACCAGTTTGTTATATTCTGCTTCTAGAGATTTAGATCGTCAAAGAGAGAGAGACAGGAATAGACGACAAGATAACATTCGAAATAGGGATTACAAAATTAGTAGGGAACGAGAATACTCTGAAAGAAATGAAAAGAGATTTTATGATGGGCCATCCAGTCGTGATGTATCTATGCATGAAAATTATAACACTCATAAGGATACTTACTTTAATGGAGATAGTAATCATAACAGAGATCGGGAACATAGCCGTGATAGAGGTTTTGCTACTCGTAGAGAAGTGAGCTCCAACTACAATGATAGGTACGATGATTCAGGAAATCGAGATGATAGGCAAAGACGTAGAGATCGTGATAGAGGGCGTGATAATGATAGAGAACATATGCGTAGCCGTAATAGAGACCGAGATCATAACAGAGATCGGGAAAGGAGCAGAGATAGATCACGGGATAGAGAAAGAGAACGGGATCAAGCACAAGAGAAAGAGATTCCTTATCATACTATCTGGGTTCGTGGAATAGCTTCACACATTACAGAAGTTGACCTTAGAAATGAGGTTACACGTTGTGGATTAAAACCCAAAGATATTAGATTAGTCCGAAAAAAGGATACAGGTGAACCACGAAGCTTTGCCTTTGTGGAATTTCACTTGCTTTCTGAAGCTGTACGCTGGAAGGAACTAACTCAGGGTGTTATATTGTTTGATGGAAAGCATCGAGCAACATTACATTATAGCATTCCAAAAGATGGAAGTGGCTTTGATCGTCGTGATTCTAATAAAACTGACTGGAACTGCACTAAGTGTGGAGTTAACAATTTTCGAAGAAGAGATGCATGTTTTCAATGTAATGCTCGTCGGGAAGAAGCTGAAGCAGGAAGAGGAGGTGAAGGATTTGATGAAGTTAGTTCTTCTTCATCTAACACTCTTTTATTTCGAAATTTAGACATATTGACAACAGAAGAACAGATAATGTCTATGCTTGGCCAGCTGACTTCACTTTCCATTAAAAGTTTGCGAATAGCTAAAGATCCCCTTATTAATACTTCTCGAGGATACTGTTTCATAGAATTGCATTCTGTTTCTGATGCTACAGAGCTTCGAGATCTGCTGTTATCAATGGGAGAAAAATTTAGCATTGATGGCAGACAAGTGACAGTTTCCTATGCAAAGCGTTCAATAACAGCCATGGACAATGCAGCCAGTATGGCTCTAGCTGCAGGTCAGTGGACTAATAATTCTACAGATCAACCGAATAAAAGTCAGTCATCTTATCACTATCAAGAAGCAGATTCATCTACTACACAAAACCAGAGTAGTAATTATAATTATGAGTCTCATGGAGATAAAGGAACTGCACAACAGACAACAAATGCTCATATTTCCAATTTAGGTACTGTGGTAGTAGATGGTGTCATTTATCAGAAATATCCCACCCCAGATGTTACAACTTATCAATATGATAAATCTTCTGGTTTTTATTATGACCCTACGACTGGTCTATATTATGATGCTAACTCACAGTACTATTACAATTCGAAAAGCCAGCAGTATCTTATGTGGGATGGTGAAAAACAAACATACCTTCCTGTACCATCATCTGTATCAACAGCTTCAAGTACCACACAAGATGTATCAACAACATCTTCTGCAGAAGCAGATAGTTCTACTAACCAGGAAGATAAATCAAAAAATAAAAAGAAAGAGAAACAAGATAAAGTCAAAATTGCTAGGAAGGTTGCAAAAGAAATGGAGAGATGGGCAAAAACTCTTAACCAGAAGAAGGAGAGTGCAAAACTTGGTTTGGTTTCTACAAGAACAGTGACACTGTCTCAAGAATTAATGCTTTCAGAAGTTTCCCGGCTGTCTGCTACAGCTGATGCTGGTTTTGCTATTTTGGAAAACAGATCTCCAGCAGAACGACGCATATTTCTTGATGAAGTTTTGAAAAAAGATGAAAAGAATATATTATCTTGTTCTTTTATACCTAAGGAAAAACCTACTCTTGTTGCAGCATACAGTGACAGTGACTCTGAACCAGAAGGTGGTGGTGGAGGTGGTGAAGAAGGTTTAAGCATTGAAGATAGAGTAAGAGCTGAGGAACAGAAACTCACAGACTGGAATAAAATGGCTTGCCTTTTGTGTAAAAGGCAGTTTCCTAGCAAGGAAGCTCTCCAGAGACATCAGCAGTTATCTGATCTTCATAAACAAAATATGGAAGTATTAAAAAGGACAAAATTATCAACTATAGAACTTGCAGAACTTGTGAAGAAAGAAAGAGAAGCTGGCTATCGTGATAGAGCTAAGGAACGCAGAGAAAAATTTGGCCAGCCAGATGTAGTGCATACTAGCAAGTTGAAGACAAAATATTTGAAACAGTTTGAGCATGTATCATATGAGGAACCAACAAAGGAGGGTATCAGTAGTGATAACATAGGTAATAAGATGTTAAAAGCAATGGGTTGGAGTGAAGGGCAAGGCCTTGGAAAATCAGGGCAGGGTACAGCAGACATAGTGCAAGTTCATAGGCGTGTGGGAACTGCAGGATTAGGAATGAAAGGAGCAACGTATGGTGCCACAGCAGGTGACTCCTATAGAGATGCAGTTAAGAAGGCAATGCGTGCTAGATATAATGAACTGTCTTAGAACTATTGTATAGAAATTGTCTTGCCAACAGGTGTTCAACAGGATGTAATATGTTATTAGTTATTTTATATATCTTGTTTTATGCCATTTTTGTGCTTTTGCTTGTCGTATAGTATGAATATTACTAACTTGTCTTTAAACAGAATAAAGCAGTTACTTCATTGTCATCCTTAGCATTACTATTTTTTATTTGAATTCATTAATTATTGTACTTTTCATAAAAAAATGGAATGTGAGTTTTTGGATATTCACTGTGTATCCTAAAAAAACTGTTTATTCATGCAGTGCTTCTTTATCATAAATACATTATGTAAGTGGACTAAAGACTAGTGTGAACCTGCCAATTAATGACATTGTCAGCACTTATCTAACTTCAGGTATCAAAAAAAAAAAAAAAAAAAAGGTGAAAAGTTAATTTGTTGAATTATCCAGAAGAGGTTTGGTATTTCATGATATTATTTTCGCCTGGGCTGAACTTGTATGTCAAAATTGTACTGACTGCTATCTTAGATCTAATGATTTGCATTGTATTTCTAGTTATAGAAAGCCTTAATCTTTCTTTAAAAAACCAAAAAAAAAAAAAAAAAAAAACACTGCATGGAAATATTTAAAGCATTGTAAAGGCCCTACCATATTATAATATAAAAAGTTACATTTAAATCCATTTGTTGTTACCTTAGTTTGCATCAGTCTTTTTGTGGTAGGGTAATAGATGCATGGTTTAAGTATAATTTTAATTTCCAAAATTATACTTTAGCAAAAAATTGTAACAATCAAGTAATATGAATAGGGTATGTTACAGTGCAGTACTGTTGTAGATAATGAACTATAATTGCTGTACCATAGTAGGATAGCAATTATAGTTCTGTGTTGATTTGGATATAATTTCATTGTTCCTCCTTTGAAATTCTTATTATTCCTATTTTTCCTTTCTTTATTTTTTGTGTTGTGTAAAATGTTTTATTGTTTATCTATGTCATTCCTTATTATTCAGTATATGATAATTTGAATAGTTTCACTCCAGAAAAATGTTTGATAAATTTTTTTGCCTGTAAAAACATTAAAAGTTTTTCTCTCAAGTTCAGAAAGATGTCTGAAATATTATTTCAGATCTTAGTATGTATAGGAATGTGTAGTTGGCTGATTGACACTCTAATATATTACAGGTCATTGTTACAAAGGGTAATAAAATAAAAAATAATCAATTGAAAGAAGATTTAATACTTTCACATAAAAAAAATACAGATATATATATATATATATATATATATATATATATATATATATATATATATATACTATCCTTGAATTATATTAAAATAAGTTAAATTATAATAAAGTGAAAATAAATAATTAAATAATTAAGCATTCATTAGAGGCAGCGATATGCAATTCCTCCATATGAAGCTGAAATACATCCAATATTTTAAATTAAATAAAATAAAACATAAGCCAGTAGTATGGCAAAAACTGTAGAGCGAAAATTAACATAAAAATAACCCAAATAAACAAACGAACGAAAAACAAGAATAGACATAATTATTTATTGTCTATTCTTGTTTTTCGTTCGTTTGTTTATTTGGGTTATTTTTATGTTAATTTTCCCTCTACAGTTTTTGCCATACTACTGGCTTATGTTTTATTTTATTTAATTTAAAATATTGGATATATATATATATATATATATATATATATGAAAATGGAGCTATTAATGTTAATGTAAGACTAGTAGAATTAAGGGAATAAAAGAAAAGAATAACAGAATACAAGAAGAGTGCTATCTACATATCCCATGCATTACAGCAAGGAATTAGCAAGCTAATAATAGGCAAAATATAGTAAGTACTGTTAGTTTATGGGCTAGAGATTTATGGGAACTAATACTAGAAAGGAATTATTGGAACTAAAGGAATAGGGACTAATACCAGGAACTAATACTAGAATGGTGTGAGCCTATTTGAATCTGTGCTTATTTTGCTCTGACTTCAGCTTAAATAACGAGAAATGCTGAAAACTACTGATATTTTCTTTCAGCTTTCAGTAACTACTGTTTACTTTAGAGGCCCAGAAACCCCTGTATTCACTGAATTGAAATGATAAAATCAACTAATCACTAATTTGTGAATGCTGAAGTTTCTCTGCCTTTTAATTAAGAGTTAGTGACCGACTGCCAAAAGAAAATATCAGGTTTTCAGCATTTCTTTATTTATTTTGGATGAAGTCAATAGAGCAAAATAAGCAGACACTCAAGTAGGGATCACCTTTAGTTCCTGTGCCATTAGTTCCAATAGTTCCTTTGTAGTATTAGTCCCCATAAGTCTCTAGCCTGTAAACTAACAGTAGTTACTGATAGTAGCCAAGGAAAATAGCAGTTTTTTTTTTTTTACAGCATTTCAGCCATTCACTATTTTCAACTCTGAGAGCCGAGCCAAGTCCATTTCATTTATTTTTTTTATTTTTTCATATACAGTGCATGTGGCTTATTGTGATCACAGATAATGTTATCATTTGTGTAATCTTTTAACTTTTATGAAGTCTCAATCATACATATATTAATATGAGGGCTGCGCAATAAAGAATGATCATAATTTTTTTTTTTCACAACATACCTGTGTTAATTATCCATATTTTGATGATCATTTTCAAAGTGGTCTCCATTTGATTAAGTGCACTTACTCTAACATTTCTACCATTCTTCAAAAACATGGTGAAAGCCATTTTTTGACATGCATTTGAGAATCACCTCTGATATCTTTACAAATTTTGATGACTGAAAATGTTTTCATGTTTGTTACTTCATTATATGCTTTCATATTGCATCTACTTTTATTTTTTATAGCATTTGTTTGAATTGTTGATAGTTTTGGCATTTTATGAGGCAGGGCATTGTGTTTATGAATTTTTTTTTCTTTTTTATTCATTTACTACAAAAATGGGTAATTTTTTCCTAATTTAAGCTTTTTATTTATTTTAAAATAAGTGTTTTTAGCTTTGAATTGGAATAGTAGTAGTAGTGGCATGTGAATAATATTACTTTCAACTGAATTACCAAATATTTAAACCCCTCCCCACCAATAATTCATGAGGGTAAATGATGCATTTATTAGATTTGATTATGCATTTTATGTGGCCTGTAATCATGATATAAAGGGGGGGGTGCATTTTCTGAATGTGTGGTACACAAGCATGTTTTAGAAAGCAAATTTTTTGAAAAAAATTCCTACGTGCTTCCTAACAACTTATTAGTATAGAATGCAGCTTTTACCTATCATAGAATGCCAAAAATTATCACTATCTATCACTCATAACTAATGTTATGTTCCGAACTTTCATTTTCTTCAAAGAGTGTATCATCTTCACTGCTATAAAAGGTATTGCTGATTCCACATTTTTTGAAAGACTTGGAAGCTGTCTCTTGCTTCACTTACTCCCATGAATTTTTCAGCCATTTGCCTGTGAAACTGTTGTTGCTTCACTGGTCCTGTTGATGATAAACCATGATATGATGCCTCTGTCCATTTGGTTCTCTCTGCACACGAATGCTTTAAAGGGTTTATTAATTGCGATGTCTAGTGGTTGCACTTGGCTAAGGCCTCTTGGAATCACAGTTAACTTTGTTTAATTCAGCAACTGCTGTGCTTTTCATTATGTGCCATCTGAACTGGTCACACATTAAACATTAAAACAGCTAGCTTTTTCAGCAGGCCATCTGGATTTTTCAACCATATTTTTTATAGTCAGAACCAGAGTTGAAAAATCATTATGTCATACACTTAGTCTACCATTGGACATGGGATTTTAGGCAACATTTTCTCTGAGGCGCCTCCGTAGCCAGGTGGGAAGGAGCAGCAGTGCGTAGCACACGCTTCTTGATTAGACTGGGGTTCGAGTCCGCCACTACCAAATACGGAGGATGCGGAAAGGTCAGAGAATGACCACCACATATCCCGGAGCAATATGGCCTTAGTTGCTAATGCTCCTAAAAACCAAATAACAGACAGCAACATTTTCTATTTAAAAAAAGAAAAAAAAAGTGCATCATATACTCTTGAAAATATGGTGATTATCAGTTCAGAGTAGGAGAGGTTCTTTCATAGTGTACTATCCCAGAAATTATTAACATTGATACATTTTTTGCTTTTCTGATAATAAAAATGAAGTTATTGACATTGAAAATAACATTAAGTTGATGAAGTTCAGTGTTGACTTTCCTTGAAATTGCAGGTTTAAAATTTATATATTAAAAAAAAAAAAATATATATATATATATGTGTGTGTGTGTGTGTGTAGGCTTTTTGATATAAATTTTCCAAGAGCAGAACTTATTCCCCCTTCCTTTATTGAGAAAAAATATATTTTTATACAAAGTGATATTGTATAATTCAGTTGTCATTAATATAATTTGGTCTCTACAAACCAACTTGGAGCATAACTTGTAAATAATTATTGTGTTTTGGTATTTGTCAGTATTGTATTCTGTTGTCCATAGTAACCATTTTATAATCTCTCTCTCTCTCTCTCTCTCTCTCTCTCTCTCTCTCTCTCACACACACACACACACACACACACACACACACACACACAACAGATATGTCTCATGATCCGTAGATAGATTTTATCTGCTAAAATTTTTGTACATGTGTGAAAGGAGAACAAACTATCTCATTTTGAAGTTAGAAAGTTAAGATTTTATGGATGAGTTTGTGTTTTAAGTGTAATTCAACCACTATTCTGTAAGTTTTGCCTCCAATGCAATTTTGTAAGAACCAAAGACTCAGGTGGCAGTTTGTTCCAGCAATCAGTTACTTTTTTTTGGCTGAAAGCAAATTTTTGTACATCTGTTTTGCAGCCATCCCTTTTCAGTTTAAGTTTGTCCCTTGTGTGTGTTGTCAGAGAAAGAATACCATCATCATTAAATTTATTTATTTCGTGATAAGAGTACTTCTTTGTGTTCTTGTTGATCTGGTTTCTCTTCTCTGCAACTGTTCTTCCAAGAAACCTACATTTTTCTTAAAATTAGTCTTCTGGTTGCATGTATGCAGTACTCAAGATGTGGCCTAACCATTGCCTTATAATAGGATATTACCTCCATGACCTTGTATCATTGACAGAACCCGATGACCTGTTCTAGCAGACAGTTTGCACCCCTCACAGAACATCACGTTGGACTATACAATTATCTCTACGTTTCTTTCATTCCCTATCACCTAATTAGTATGTTATTCTGTTTTGGGATTACTGTTCCCATATACAGTATCTTGCATTTATCAATTTAAACCTCAATTACCACTTCTCAGCCCATATGCCTAATTTTTGTAAGTCTTGCTTTAGCAGTATGCCATGATTACTGTCATTAATCACCTTGCCAAACCTTTGTCTCATCTACAAACTTAAACAGTAAGCTTGATATGCCATCATCAGTACTGTTAATAAATATTGTGAACCCTGAGGACACCACAACATTAGTCCAAGAAAAGCATTGCCCATTTATAATCATCTGCCACTCAACCATCCCTTTATTCATAGGAGTAGCTTGCTCACCCTGCTCCACTGCTCCATTTTGTACAGCAGTTTTTTGTGTTGAACAACTGGATGTGTTGCATCCAGTTCATTTGTTACTGTGTCATAGTAGCCAACGTGATTGGTCAGACATGACCCCTGCTTTAACAAACCCATGCTGTGATTTCTTTGTAATTAAATTTCTTTTAATATAATCCTGCAGTACTTTTTTTAACCACTGATTCCATTATTCATCCTGGAACAAGAGTCAAGCTTACAAATCTGTAATTTCTCACATTGCTTTCAATCTCCTTCCCCCTTTGTGCATAGTAGAGACATTTTATTATGGTGTAAGGAAGCCTGAGGCTTATACTGCACCAGCCAAAACAAAAAAAAAAAAAAAAAAAAATTTTCAATAACCCCCAAGAGACAGAGAGAGAGAGAGTTTGAAGTAAAGGGAATCACCAAGAAAGAGAATTTGAAGTAAAGGGAATCACCAAGAAAGAGAAGAATGATGAATGATGATATCCAGCTCAGGACCCTGGGTGTGCCAAGCCCATACTCACCAGATGTGAGCCCCTGGGGTTACACATCTATAATCTGTAGGGACCTCCCATGAAGGTTTTTTGAGTGTCCTGATTGTATTTGTTATATCTGCCATAACTTTGCCTCTTCTTCATTTATCCCTTCCATTCTCTGTTTCTATAACAAACTGTAGAAATTTGATTGTTGGAACAAACTTCATTGTCTAAAAGTCTCTTTAGTCTTCTCAAACTTTAACAAATGCATCATAATAAAGTGTTACAGGTGCTTTACTGAAAAATTGTGATCACTTTAATGAGTTCTGTAGTTGGGGAGGGAAAAAAATAAAAATCATGGTGCAAGTGCAGTTAAATAGGAATGATGTTATAAGATAGTTACAGAATGTTAGGAAATTTGTCACATATCAAGTACAGGACCATTGCCATAGAGTAATTTTTAGATTTTTTTTTGATTCCTTCTGATTACATCTTTCTTTCTTCCTTCAGGATGTCATACTCTTCCTTCTTATTACATCTCTCAAGTGCATAGTCTCATTAACAGTATGATCTCCTGTGTGAATTCACAATGAATTATGCCTTTATAATAAAAATAATTCTAGCATAACTTTAACCAAATGATATGTGCAGAAAGGCATGGTTTCATTTAGATAAGTATGTTAATTGGATGCATTGCATTCCCAAAAAAATTGAAGGCTGCTGTGCAATTTCATGGCAGGTTTGGTGGAGGGGAGAGAGAATATTGTATCAACAATATTTTAGGAAGTTTGTTACTTTGTTCATTTTGTTGGAATACTTATGACGTGCATTTCATAGACATATAATTTCAGAAAGATTATGGGCACTGGTAGGTCAAAACTGCAGCCCAAATATAATGATTACTGTGTACTCAGATCACCATTCATTGGAAGAGCTGTAGGATGCAATTCATCATGCAGTAGAAGCTATAAAAATAGATAACATTACAAGTGTTCTGTAATGCTATTTGTCATGTATACTTACATTATGTTGTTCTCAATATTTATTAATGATATTGATAATGGTATATCAGGCTTAATGTATAAGTTTGCAGATGATACAAAAAGTGGAAGTGGAATTAATGTCAGTAATCAACGTAAGCTAGCTGCAACAATATCTAGAAAAATTAGGCATATGAGCCGAGAAATGGCACCTGAAGTTTAATTTTGACAAATGCAGGATACTGCATATGGGAAGTAGTAATCCCAGATTAATTATCAACTATGTGGTACTACACTGAGTATAGCAGAAAACAAAAAAGACCTGGGGATTTGTGCAGTCAAATATGAAGATCTCTGAGTAGTGCAGTCAGGTTGCTAGAACAACTTATGGGGTTTTATCAGTGATATACAGAAATTTTTTTGTTAGCAGGAATAAGGAGGTGATTACCCCATTGTATAAGGCAATGGTTCAGCTGCATCTTGAGTATTGCATATAGGTCTGAAGGATACAGTTCTGCTGGAATGGGTGCAGAGAAGGGCAGTGATATTGGTGAATGGAACAAAATGGTGATCTTATCAAGAATGGCTTTAGTTCTGAAAATTGCAGCATCTGGAGATTAGGCACCTGCAAGGTGATATGATTGGGGTGTTTAAAGCCTTGAATGGATTGAGATGATGGTTACTCTTAATATTGATGTAATATAATACATCTTAATACTGATGGTTCTTCCTTGAATAAATTCAAGGAAGAACTCTATAAATTATTGGAGGGAATGGGCAGGTGATGTGTTTTTGGCTGATACTTCATAAGCTTGCTTTCTTGCATCAGTTGGCATACTAATACTAAAGGTAATTATGTGTTAATGTTGGTTTCTTTCATGGGTTGCAATTCTTTTTGAACACACTTATTTAATGAAGATATTTAGTGTAGCTATGTAAAGTGATTTGTTTTGGCTACTGGAATACTTTATTATGGCTAATATTGTACAGCATTATTAAACATTCAGACAACCAATATGTATATCATAATAATCTTATTTCCCATTTATTCCTGAAAATCAAAATTTTTGCTGTATGTGAATAATGTGAAGGGATATTTTAGAAGTATGTAGTAAATACTTTGAATTTCTAAGTGAAAGAGAGGAAAAGGTTGAAATTGGCAGTAATTCTGACTTCTATCTCTGTTATTGAGTTGGAAAAGGTAATGAATAATATACTATTGAATGACAGCAGATGCAGATGAAATTAGTTATAATATTGAAAGTTTGAGTGAAAATGTCATCATAGTGGTTACATCATGTTATTCAGAGGTGGTTTTCTGAGGGACAAATTCCAAAAAATTGGATTGTTTTATATATTATAGCAATATATAAAAAGGGAAATAAATATTAGAATCAGAAGAGTGCAAGGAAACAAGTGCATTTAGCATCAGTTCAAAGATAAATAAAATAAAATTTAAATTACAGTAACCAGTGTTACCTTCCCTCCTTTTATTTGCTTATTTCTTTCAAGGATTTATCCAGTCACCCCTTAAATTTAGATAAATTTGTAACTTTCACAAGATTAAGTGGCAGTTTATTTCAACAGAAATCACTCCTTGACTAAAGGAAAATTTCTGGACATCCAGTCTTTAACTGCAGTTTAAATTTATGCCTTCTTGATTAAGACACTTAGTTTACCCAAACCTTTCAAGACTTTAAATGCCTTAATCAGGTCACCCCACACATCCTTTATATAGAATGGAATAATAACCTCTTTATCTTTATTGGCAGCGTTCCTATATATCATTGACAAAACCCATGAGCTGTTCTTGCAACCACCTATCCACACTGTTCAGAAAACTTCATATTAGCATGTATAGTTACACCAAAGTCCTTTTCATATATAAATAAATGTCCATTTGTACTCTCTGTATGGTGGTTGACCAAGGCCAGAAGCACTTACAGTTTCATTGTAAATGTTTCAATGCATTTGACATAACAACACAACAGCTAACAATGGGCTATGCACTTTTTTGTGACAGTAAATGGGCTTGATTTCACAATGTGCAAATTTGGATCTGCACGTTATCCACAACTACAGCTAGCCCCCTTATCTAAAGTCTTGAATTTGATAGTGCCAAATTGGTATTTTACTTTAGGATTACTGCTATCCATGTGAAAGACCTTGCATTTTCCATTTTTCTCCTATTTTTTAGCCAGCCTTTAGTCCATTGAAAGATCTTACGAATATCACAGTTTGTATAATAGCCTTTCAGAAGTCATACTGAAGTCTAGGTAAATAATGTCAGAGTTGTTTCTTGCATCTAACTATTTTATGACTGCCATAATAATGATAAACTAGGTTCAGGCAGGACATCATAAACTCATGCTTTGTTCCATTAAGGATACTTTTCTTTAGAGATAGCCTTTTATTGTATCCTTTAACCATAGAAAATAACTTTACAAAATTCCAGAAATTAAGTTATCACTTAGGTCTTAACCCAAACCTGGCACAATAAATGACCATCCAAAATGCATTTACTATCTCAGATTTCTTAAACTTTGAAATAAAGCTGAGTGTAGAAATTACAGAATAATCTCACTCATTAGTGTAACAGGTAAAATCTGTATTGGTAAAATATTTAAAAATCTGTATAGGGAAAGCAAGTAAAATATTTTATTTAGATCTTTAGGATCATCTGTGCATTAAAAATATGATCTTGATGCTCTTCAAGAATCTGAGAGAAGTATTGTTGAATGTAACTTTTGGGAAGGACAGAAATGCAAGGGTCAAATATTTTCACAAAGACATAGAAAAGTGATGGGAATATAACAAGAACTTATATCCATGTTTTATAGCATAGGCAGAAAAAAAAGATGCCATCTTATGAAAGTCATTGATCTCCCACATTGTAAGACACAAATTGTCCTATGCTGTACTACCACTAAATAACATTTTTTTCTTAAAATGGTAGTATAATGTTATTTATTAGTAATGTGGTTTCCCCCAGAAGGGCTATTTCAGTGCTCATTGGTACCTTTGCTAGGAGATTAAGCCCCCTCAGTACAGCATCTGACAATGCAGTGATCATGGCAAAATCCTTATGGTTTGAGAGATCAGTGCTTTTCATCAGATTTGGTGCCCTTTTTTTCTGTATTATATACAGACAGGCTCAGAGCATTATTAGTTCATATTTTAAAAATAACAAGTACCTGTATTTAGGATTTGCTGATCTTGATAAAGCATACCATAGTACCTAGAAGAAATTTGTTTTCTCTTTTAGTTTTATTTTAGAAAAATGTAGCATCAACAGTTGCCATCCAAGGGAAAAGAAAAATTTGTATAAAAATAACAAATTGCAGTGGGGATTGAAGGAAGCATTGGCAAATGGATTAAGGTGAAACTTGAGTAGCACAAGGCTGCATCTTAGCACTTTTTTTTTTTTTTTGTAATTTTAATTTACCCTTTAATAAAAGCATGTAGGTTGCTGACAGGCTTTAGTGTTGGAGATATATAAACACTTCCTAGTTCATTTCACAAATATTCTAATTCTAATCTCAATTCTAATCTCAACGATGTTCATTTCCACTTGCAGTCTGCCAAACCCCATGTACTTTTTCTGACAGAATCTCAGTTATCGGTTGATTCAACCACTGCTCGCCTCAGAGGTGATACTTGTGCATATATCCGTTCCAATATTCCCTGTCAGAGACTTGGTAATTTGGAATCTCCTCTTTTTGATCTTCTCTGGCTTAAAATCTCTCTACCTCATTGTGTCAAATTAATCTGTTGTCTCTACCATTCTCCTAACTACGCTAATCACTTGGAGCTCTTTGACTTCCTCTCTTTGCGACTTGACTTTCTCCAGTCCAACTTTCCTAACAGTGAGGTAATTTTCCTTGGCGATTTTAATGTTCACCACTCCAGCTGGCTTCTGTTTTCTAGTCACACCGACCCAGCTGGTTGAGATGCTGAGGCTTTTGCAATTACTAATGACCTTGCACAGATTGTTCAGGCTAGCCGAGTGGGTAAAGTACCTGCCCAGCAACCCAAAGGTCGCGGGTTCGATTCCCGCCTCGGGCTTGGATCAGAGTACTGCAAAAACCTTGGGAGGTGCAATATGGCCACAGAAGCCGATGCGCCAACAACTACCAAAAAAAAAAAAAAAAAACAGATTGTTCATTTACCTACACGAATACCGGACATTCCTAACCATGCAGCCAACACGCTTGATCTTTTTCTCACAAACAACCCTTTTAAGTATACGATCGAAGTGAGTGGTCCATATTATTATTATTATTATTATTAATAGGCATATGGTGCAAGGAAGCCTGAGGCTTATGCTGCACCGGCCAAAAAAAATTTCCCTATTACCCTGAGAGAGAGAGAAGTAGAAAGGAATCACCAAGAAAGAGAAGAATGATGATATCCAGCTCAAGACCCTGGGTATGCCAAGCCCATACTCACCAGAAGTGAGCCCCTGGGGGTTTGGGCACCTCAGATCACAACTTTGTCATTCTCTTCTCCAATGGAGCCTTTATCTCATGGCTATTCCCAACCTCATATTGTTTGGCATTACAAGAATGCAAAATGGGATGACCTACGAGATTTCTTTTACTTGGTCGGATTACTGTTTCAAAACTTCTGATGTCAACGTTTGCTCAGATCGTGTCAGTGAAATTATTCTTGCAGGAATGGAATCCTTTATCCCACACTCCACTTTAAAATCTCGTCCTTTATCTAAAACCTTGGTTTTCCAATAAATGTGCTAAGGCTGTTCAAGAGAAGAATGTTGCATATCGTAATTGGCTTGTTTCTAATTCTTCAGTTTCATTTTCTTCCTACACCAAAGCTCGCAACAATTGTAAAGCAGTTATTAATCAGTCCAAACTAGAGTTTGAACAGGCTAAGAGTAGAAAACTTGCTTCTTGCCCTAATGGTAGCCGAGCATTCTGGTCTCTTGCCAAAGCTATTGGCTGCAACTTTTGCCCATCTCTGCTTCCACCTCTGTCCAAACCAGATGGTTCTGTTGTCACTTCAGCCAAGGATAAAGCTGACCTGCTACATCCCATTTTTCTTCCAGCTCATGTATTAATGAACTTGGTAAAACACCTCCCACCATTCCCAACACGGCCTATTCAATGCCTCCTGTGGTCTTCCGTCAAAAGGATATCAGAAGGATTTTGATGAATCTTGGTGCTAAGAAAGCTCCAGGTCCTGATGGTATTTCTCCACTTGTTCTCAAAATCTGTGCTCCTGAACTTACTCCTTTTCTTTGCCGCCTTTTTTCACTTATTCCAAAGGTGTTTTTCCTTCTGCTTGGAAATTTGCTCATATCCAGCCAGTTCCTAAAAAGGGTGACAAATCCCTCCCATCCAATTATCGTCCCATTGCAATTACTTCTACTCTTTCTAAAGTAATGGAGAAATCAATTAACCGCCAACTCTTAAACTACCTAGAAACCTTCCGTCTGATCAACGATCGCCAGTATGGATTCCGTCAGTGTCGATCCACTGGTGATATTCTGGCTTATGTTACCCATTTATGGACTACTTCAATGGAAAGGTTTGGTGAAACACAAGTAGTTGCTCTTGACATCTCAAAGGCTTTTGATCGTGTTTGGCATAAAGGTCTTCTAAACAAGCTTCCATCTTATGGTTTGCCAACTGTTTTTAGTAATTGGTTATCCAGTTTTCTCTGTGATTGCTCACTGAGGGTGATGGTAGATGGCTCTCTGTCTTCTAACTTCTCCACTAATGCCGGTGTCCCCCAAGGTTCAGTTCTTTCCCCCACTCTTTTCCTCTTGTATATCAATGACCTTCTTCCATTGACTGGAAATCCTATCCATAGTTTTGCCGATGATAGCACATTGCATTCAACTTTCTGTTTTGAGAAATCTTGTCCTGCTCAATCAGCTTCAACTTCTTGAAAATCTGCTACCAATTCCTTAAATGGCAATCTTCAGGTAATTTTCCAGTGGGGCAAAGACAACTTAGTTGATTTCAACCCTTCTAAAACTCAGTCTTGTCTTATATCTCGCAAAAAGGATTCTTCTGCTCCTATGCTTATCTTTAGTGACACTCCAATTTCTAGGCAAAAGGATATATCTCTTTTGGGGATTACCCTGACTTCTAATCTCTCTTGACACAAGCACATTACAAATATTGCTTCCTCTGCATCTAAAAAACTTGGTTTTCTCTTTCGCTCTCAGCATTACTTTTCTTCCAAACAGCTGCTCACTCTGTATAAATCGCAAATCTGCCCTGCCATGGAATATTGTTCCCACATTTGGGGTGGTGCCCCCAAAACCTCTCTCAGGCTTCTTGATTCCATTCATAAGAGGGCAGTTAGGTTAATTAATGACTCATCTCTAACAGAGTCTCTCCACTCGCTTTCTCATAGACGCACTGTTTCTGCTGCTTGCCTCTTTTACAGATACTTCCATGGGCTCTGTTCTTCTGAATTGGCTTCTATAATTCCCGCTCTCTCTTTCAAAACAGTCCGAACACGTGCCGCCACCAGCCAACATCCATTTACTGTCCAACTTCAAACCCACAGAACCAACTTTTCATCTTCCTCATTTATTCATTCAACTGCTGTTTTCTGGAACAACCTTCCTTCATACGTATTTCCTGAAAATTACAATCTACAGAAGTTCAAGTCCAATGTCAACAAATATCTTCTTTCATCTTCTCAACCTCCAACCCAAGCACGGTACTAAGTACTATAGGTTCTAATACCTCTTGTGTTTGGGGTTCACATAAAAAAAAAAAAAAAAAAAAAATCATAATCAGTTAATGTATAATAGCACATCCCAACACAAACCTACATACAAAAAAAAAAAAGTTAGGTAAGCGAATGTTTGTAGGCATGCTCTATTGGTCAATAAACAGTATTATGGCTTTATTTTAATATGAAATGTGTACTTTGCCAGTGAAATTTAATTTCTGGTGCAGTGTGGACTTAAAAAAAACTATTGGTTTTCACTCTTTTGGCCCCCAAAAGTTGGCATCTATATATTGTTAATATTAGTATTAGTCATATAGTGCAAGAAAGCCACAAGCTTTTGCTGCACTGGCCAAAAAATGAGAGAAAGTAGATAAAAAAAATACAAATTATGTACTTCTCTCTTCACGTAGGTAACTTAACTTTTTTTTTTTTTTCCTATCCCCAAGCACCCGAGGTAATAGAATTTATAGTACTTAGTATCGTGCATGGGTTGAGAAGATGAAAGAAGATACTTGTTGACATTAGACTTGAATTTCTATAGATTGTAATTTTCAGGAAATATTTATAAAAATTACAAAAGAGTTACCTCATACTTCTTCATAGGATGACTTCTATACTGCAGCACTCTCCAGGTCCAATTTAAAATGCATAAAAACTTCTTTTAAAATCATTAAATGTGTTCAACACTCCTAGTACATGAACGATCTAATGCCCCGGGATCACAGCCAAAAGCCCCAACCTGACCCCAGACCCATGAAACCTGAAGACATTATGTCATAATGTCTTCAGTCACTCAAGGCTTTGATGGGTCTGGTTGGGGCTTTCAACAGTGATCCTGGGACGTTTGTCCCAGGATCACAGTTGAAAAGAAGTTTTTATGCATTTTAAATTGGACCTGGAGAGTAGAGTATAGAAGTCATCCTGAAGAAGTACTGAGTTAACTCTTTTGTAATTTTCAAGTACAGTATTAAAAAAACATAGGATATATTGAGCCATAGTTGCTCTTAGATTCATAAGAAATATTTATGAAGGGAGATTGTTCCAGAAAACCAAAGTTGAATGAATAAATGAGGAAGAAGAAAAGTTGGTTCTGTGAGTTTGAAGTTGCAGAGTAAAAGGTTGCTGACTGGTTGCAGCATGTTTGGACTGGTTTGAAAGAAAGAGGGGGAATTATAGAAGCCAATTCAGAAGAACAGTGCCCATGAAAGTATCTATAGAAAAGGCATGGAGTAGAAACAGAACATCTATGAGATAGAGAGTGGAGAGACTTTGTTAGAGATGAGTCATTAATTAACCTAACTGCCCTCTTTTGTATGAAATCCAGAAGCCTGAGAGAAGTTTTGGGGGCACCACCCCACATGTGGAAACAATATTCCATGGTAGGATGGATTTGCAATTTGTAAAAAGTAAACAGCTGTTTGGAAGACAGTAATGTGCTTATGCCAAGAGGGATTAGAAATCAGAGTAATCCCCAATAGAGATATATGATCTTGCCTAGAAATCAGAATACCATCAAAGCTAAGCATAGGAACAGAAGAATCCTTTTTGTGAGATATAAGAACAGGACTGAGTTTTAGAAGGATTGAAATCAACTAAGTTATCATTGTCCCAATGGAGAATTACCTGGATATCAGCATTTATGGAATTAATAGTGGATATTCAAAACGTAGCTGTTTGTGCAGGGCAAAGTTTCTTAAACTGGAAGGTGGAATGCAATGTGCTATCATCAACAGAACTATAGATAGGATTTCTGGTCAATCGAAGAAGGTCATTAATATACAAGAGGAAAAGAGTGGGAGAAAGAACTGAATCTTGGGGAACACCAGCATTAGTAGAGAAGTTAGAAGACAGAGAGCTATCTACCATTACCAAGCAGTGAGTGGTCAGAGAAAACTGAATGCCCAATTACAAAAAAAAACAGTTGACAAACCATATGATGGAAGCTTATTTAGAAGACCTTTAAATGCCAAACACTATCAAAAGCCTTTGAAATGTCAAGAGCAACTGCTTGAGTTTTATCAAACTTTTCCATTGAATTTGCCCATAGATGGGTAAGATAAGCCAGGATATCACTTGGATCAACACTGACAGAATCCATACTGACAATCTTTAATCAAATGGAATTTTTGTAGATAGTTTAAGAGTTGTTAGTTAATTGATTTCTCCATTACTTTAGAAAGAGTAGAAGTAAGTGCAATTGGACAATAATTGGATAGGGAAGGGATTTATCACTCTTTTTAGTAAGTGGCTGGATATAAGCAGAAGGGGAAATGCCTTTGGAATAAGAAAGTGAAAAAAGGCAACACAGAATAGGAGTAAGTTCAGGAGCACAGGTTTTGAGAACAAGTGGAGAAATACCATCAGGATCTTAGCATCAACATTAGTCAAAATCCTTTTGACATTCTTTTAATGGAAGACCACAGGATGTATGAATTGAATAGAGTGTACTAGGAATGGTAGGGGAGGTGCTTTAGCCAATATAGCTTTGGCAAGATACCAGAATGGTTGACTGCCATTTGGACAAGAAGCAAGTTTTCTCTTAGCCTGTTGGAAATCTAGTTTGGACCGATTTATAACTGCTTTACAATTTAAAAGGTATTTCTTGGCTAAATGCCTAATAGTACGAAGGAGTTTGTTTATGCATGGGTAATGCACACACATCATTTCTACCAGCAATGTAGTTTTAATGCATCATTTTAATTACCCATGCATAAACTCCTTCATACTGTTAGGCATTTAGCCAAGAAATATCTTCTAGATTAAACCACACACACACAAACCATCAGGCATCTCTCAAATTATGGAGTTATACTTCATAACTGGGCTGTCACTATTTCAACAACATGGTACCTGCCCACCCACATATGAGAAGCCAATAAGCTTTGAAACAGTGCTGTCTGGGTGGTGGTATCCGTTGAGATTAAGTAACACGTCTTCTCCATAGGTGAAGCGTTACTTATTCGAGATAGTGCAGTACCACTACCTCGAATACCTGGCAACTCGTGAAGGTATTCACAATATGAGATATAATTAAAATGATACATTAAAACTACATTGGAGTAGAAATGATGTGTGTGCATTACTCATGCATAAACAAACTCCTTCGTGCTTTCCAATTGTTGCAAACTTTGCAGTAGACAGAAAATGAAGCTGGAAAGTTGGATACAAGCCAATTGCAATATGCAACATTCTTATCTTAAACAGTCTTAGCACATTTATGGGAAAACCCAGGTTTAGAGAAAGGAAAAGATTTTAAGGTGGAGTGTGGAATAAATTCACCCCTACAAGAATAATTTCACTGACACTAACTGTGTAAACGTTGATTTCAAATAATAAACCCACCAAGGAAAAGAAAAGAAATCTCACAGATCATCTCATTTTGCATCCTTGTAATGCCAAACAACACAAGGTTGAGAATGGCCACAAGAGAAAGCCTCCATTGGAGAAGAGCCCATCACCAAGTTTTGTTCTGAGGTGCCTAGGGGACCACTCACCTTGACCATATACTTAGAAGGGTTGTTTGTGAGTGCAGCCCTAAGTGGGTGGTAAACTCCACCTAAGGCTAAATACGGCCGTGAGACCGATAGCAAACAAGTACCGTGAGGGAAAGTTGCAAAGAACTTTGAAGAGAGAGTTCAAGAGTACGTGAAACCGCTCAGAGGCAAACGGGTGGGCCCTCGAAAGCCTAGAGGTCCTAGAGGATCAGACAGAATTCACTTTAAATACTGAGCCTTAAAAGATTTAATCACATGTCGATCCACAGGCTGGAGTATTGAGGTTGTATTTGCCGGGGGAAAAAAAAAACAATCTAAAACAATAAAAAACAAAAAAGATATCAACAATACTGGGTGGATGGCTTTTGGCATTATCAGGAATAAATAAGATGTTGAATGGAGTTCCTTCTGCCTTGATTACACTTCCAATTCTGGTCGTAACTGAGATCCAAGATAACTTCTGAAAATAATAATAGCAGTCATCCACCCTTTAGGGTTTGGGTACCAATACACGGGCATGTATGACCTGTTGTAACCTTTAAGGACATGAGGGTTTTGATAGTGGTATCTCAAATAGCACATAATGTACTCTCACTCAGACGTATAGCATGTTTAATGCGGGCTGTGCTCTCACCTCGTTCGTAGCATTTCCAGTTTCATTTAAAGTCCTTTCATTTCCTTGAATGTTTACCATCACTTCCACTAAAACTACGAGGATGCTTACTAGGTGGCCCTGGCACCTCCGTAGCCAGGTGGGCAGGAGCAGCAGTGCGTAGCACACACTTCTTGATTAGACCAGGGTTCGAGCCCGTGAGCCATAAATACGGAGGATGTGGAAAGCTCAGTGAATGACCACCGCATGTCCCTGGAGCAATATGGCCTTAGTTGCTAATGCTCCTAAAAACCAAATAACAACATAACAACTAGGTGGCCAATAGATGGCCAATCGACAACCTTCAGCAAAACAAAATGAGAAAATGGCGGGCTTTTGCGCTGCTTCTTGTGGTGCTCTCTGTAAATATGGTTGCCGCACATTATTTTAAGTTCATGTAATTTAAACATGCGTAAAGTAAGAAGTCACTGTATTACTTTTTGGCTGAAGCTTTTGTTTATTTTCAGCTATGAATTCCAGGATTTTACTCTTCAACCATTTATAAATTTTTGCAATGTTATTTCTCAACTTTCTGAAAATTTCAGCATATTGAATGGGCTCCCTCAAATATAGGTTGCAGTGAGCATGTTAACTTTAAAGGGTATATGTTGAAACTTTTAACTGCCTTGGCATCAAATGGAAGCAACTTGGGTCAACAGACTGAATCATCCTGATTCAGGCCTTGCTTTGAAAGATGTGCTAGGAGATACTCAGTTGCCTTGTGCACATTGCAGATTTGTAACCATGTGACTTAAGTATTTTATCACTGGGGGAAAAAAAATTAAAAAGATGTTTTAATTTTGATGGCAAAGTCAAAACAGCCATTTAAGAAGTTACACTAAATTTCAAAAAAAAATTTTTGAAAAAAAGAATACAAATTAATGAAGCAGTGCATGTCTGAATGGCAAAGGTGACATTTTACATTTTTCAAAAATAAAATTTTTAAAGGCTCTAATGTTTTAATTGAACATTCCTCATTATGTAATTCTGTACCATATTTAATTACTTAATTTTCTTTTGTTACAGTTGTTATCAGTCCTGATTTCATTGTAAACATTCCTAACATTATTTAAATAAATACTGCCGTAAATTTTTACACAGAATTTTATATTATTAAAATACTATTTAATAAAGCCTTAAGGGTTATTAGGGGTGAGTTGTCCTTTTTCCATCTTGAAGTCCACATTTGATTCATTTTGAGAAAATATGCTTAACACATGCATTTGTTTGAGACAGACTATTTTATATATATATATATATAACATGGTGGAGTCAAAAATAAACAGAAGTTTAAAGATTTTATTTCAGTTAATAATACAGAAGTCTAAGCAACAATTATTTCAAAATAATGAACTCTAGCAGTTACAAAACTCTACAGTCTCTTCTGTGTGTGGTATCCTTGAATGTGCAATGCTATGCCTGAACACTGACAGTTGTAAACATATTTTGGAAAAAAGTAATGGGGGTTGACATTTAAAGTCAGACAAGGAAGTACACAGTGCATAACATATCACCATGTACCTTCTTGGCTGACTTGAAATGTCACCCCCCCCATTACTTCTTTCATTTTCAAGAAGAGATATCTGGATATCTGCTGAAATTGGATCCAGTTAGCAAAGGCTGTGGAAGGTTGTGTACCTTGTGTTTCTTCAGATATTTGTTGATGAGACGGAGCATTATCGTGATGGAGAACCCAGTTCTTTGTTTGCTGTGGGTGAGAATGTTTTCGTTTGATTTCATCACAAAGATGGTGGAGAATATTGATGAGGATGATTTGTTGGCAGTCTGACCTTGAGGAATGAACTCGTGCATAGTGAGCGACCGTGACTGAGTTATCTTTACAGTAGTTCACAAAACTGTAATATAACTGATGCACTAACTTTTTTTGTGTGTCTGTGAGTAGGTACCAACTTTGCGACTATATTTGGGAGGAATGTGCTGGGAAGATGCTCTGGAATTTTGTTTTACCAGCCATCAGGCGCCAGTATAATGAAATACATGTTAATTACCAATGAGATTTAACATTTGTATAATAAAATATTATTTAGATGTGTTGTTACAAATCTGTATATAAGTAAATTATTACAATGTGAGGATTGATTGTCTTTTATTAGCACTTAATGCCACTGAAAGATTGATTTCAAATATTAATAAAGTTGTGGTTAGAGTGGTTCCACGTTCAGCCTAATTACCATTCTGAAGTGAACAGCTGATAACAGCCCATTGGATATGCTGATTATACAGATTGTGATGTACAAATATGAAAGATAAGTGCCAGGCAGAGACATGAGTCTGTGCTATTTCTTGCAGAGTATGTGTTTACAACGCGGTGTTTAAGGAGTGGTGTTGCAATGTTCAGTATGGTTTAACCTGCTTTTGTCATGTGAAATCGTATACAAGATAATGGCACTTGGAATCATTTTGGTCCCATTTATTTAATAGATTTCTTGAATTTTTAATGGAGAAACTGTGACAAAAAATAATCTTAGAAAGCATTGCAAAATAGCAAAAAAAATATATGGACATCAGGTTTTCCTCACCATGACCATACGGCAAATATATTTCTCAGAAAATTAAACTGTGATAATTGGCCAAATTTAGTTGGCCAATTATCACAGTAGTGTGCTAAAGCTTGATTGTGCAGGGTTATCATTTTGGAGCCATCTCAGATGTAGTTATAGCACATTTTTTTATTGCAGTCAACTACACCAAGAAATTCAGCAGGTCATGGAATTGTCTGATTGCTGTCTGTGAACAGAATTAGTGACTTGATTAGAGTAATGAATTTTTCCATTTCTGAGTTTCATGATTTGTACACAAAGCATTAAACTAAGGTAGTGATTCACTAAACATGTTTATTAAATGTTTTTTAACTTTTAGATTGTTATTTATAAACAACATCATTCTGTCGATTTGTATTTGCTGGAGACTTCCTCAAAAAATAATTAAGTAGCCAGAAGGATTATGGCATTTAGAAACTTAAACACAGGTCATTATCTTTTGTAATAAAGCTAATGCCTAAGACACTCAGTGTTGAAACTTAGAAGTAATTCTGTGAAGTATTTCAGCTTTCCACTTCCAAAGTTACCATACATAGCATAGTCTATTTTGGATGGGGAAATAATTTTATTTTTACCATACTGTATAATTATTTTATTGTGTGCAATATTTACTTTATTTTTCCATGTAATGTACATTACCTTTCTTACTCAAAAAGGGTTACACTTGTGCAGTACTGTGTACAATAATTACAATATCTTTTGTAGCATTTTTATGATAATAACATGTCCACCCAAAATTTAAAAAATTCCGAGACCCAGCATGGATCTGAAAGGTTTGACTGTATTTGCATAATTTGCAAACAGTTGAATTTATATAACTCAGTGTGAAATTTCACTTTCTTTATTTAGCTAAATAATCTGTTGTTTTTTGCACATTCTTATAATGAAGTCTACTTCAAACATCCAGACTTTAAAACGGGCGTCCTACTGCTGTAAATGCGCCGACCAGGCTAGCGGAGTGGGTAAAGTACCTGCCCGGCAACCCAAAGGTCGCGGGTTCGATTCCCGCCTCGGGCTTGGATCAAAATACTGCAAAAAACCTTGGGAGGTGCAATATGGCCACGGAAGCCGATGCGCCAACAACTACCAAATCAAAAATCAACTGCTGTAAATGTTGGACACAGCTATAATAAACATAAGTGATTTAAAAATTTAAGAACAGGCTACTTATCTAAGAAACCTTCTTACCCTTTTAAATGGGCTCTTATGGAATATGGTAAGCAGAATTTTTTTTTTTTTTTTGTGATTTTGGTTCAATTGTTTGATATCATTCATTATGGCAACTGTAGATACCTTGTGACCTTTAAAAATTACTTGGTTAAATGCAGCTGCCTAGCACTTAACAAAATTCAATCAAATTTTGTAGTAAGGTCTTCAACAAATAAAATAATAATAATAATATTAGGATACATATGCTGACTCAAAAAAAAAAAAAAAAATTATTGCAGTCCTGGATATGTTTTTCAAGTGCATTCAACTGTAGGTGTAAGGGACAGCCACCTTTTTTCACTTTAGCCCAGAAACTCTCTGTATACAGCTTCTGAAAAATCACAGGATTCTTTTAATTGCTGTACTCTGATGACCTGTAAACATATGAACAAATTTTAAAATGTGTAAAGAGTACAGATTGAGCAGTATTATGGATAATCTCCTACAACCATTGCAAGTCAGATCTCTGTTCACATAAACATCTAATTTGTGAAACATGTTAATAATGCTTCACCTATTGATTCTGACAAAATTTTGTGATTCATGTTGTTACCCCATTAAACTGTTATGCTCTTGGTATGGATATTTTTCAGTACCAATTGGTATTGATATTTGGTATGCGATATCGTTCGTAACAGTTAAACTGTTATGAACAATATCTTATTGACCTTGTGGTCAATAAGGTATTGTTAATTTAAACTGGCAAGTCATCTGATTTTGATTTAAATTCTCATATTTTAACAGAAATGTCTTAACGAAGAAGATAAAATCATACTAAAACTGGGAACACTTTTCGGAATTGCAGTTTAATGCATACTCTAAAAATGTGTAATGCTATATTTTTTCAGTGCAGTAGGAGAGAGTGAAAACATACTTAACCCCAGGTCTGTAGCATTCCTGAAAGAAACATAAGTGGCATCACAATTTATTATTTTTATTATAAAAAATAAATTTTTACCTTTTTTATTGAAAACAGTTTTATTTTTTTAAATAATATACCCCATTTCTCATTTTGAAATTTCTTCTGCTGTTTGTTTTGCTTTTTCCTTGTCATCTATTTATTCTTCCCTCAATTTTCAGCTTTTCTTATGGCAAATTGCTCTAAATGGTATTTCATTCTTTTAATTATAGAATTTTGTTCTCCTAAAAAGAATAGAAAAATTTAATGTATACTCATTTACATAATTCTTTTTATCTCATTTTTCAAATGATAATCCTCATTTGATTTGGTATTGTTTAGCAGAATTCTAGCCAGTATTGAAACACTGAAAAAGCTGGACTTCGTTGGGATATTTTGTAAAGAAAAATATTTTGCTATGACCTGAACTTTTGGTGGGGTGGGAGGCAGCAATGAAACACAGAGGTCAAAAATTCTACTGCCCTGCTAAAATCAGGCAATCTGATTTTAGTAGACCTAATATACAAGCATTTCAACATGATACATTTCCTCTATGCCTGAAAAAAACTACACAATTATGCAGTCAATTGCAATAACTTCAACATCAACCATTTCTTATTTGTGCTAAAGTAGCCTTATGTGAAATAATTCTGAAGGAAAAATGGATTTGTCACCCCTTTTAGAATTGGCTTAGTATGAGCAAATTTCCATGCAAAAAAAAAAAAAAAAACACACACACCTGTGAAGTAAATAAATGTACAAAGGCAACACATTCTTAAAAATCAATACTCCACAGTTAACAGGCATTGACTGTGGAGCACTGGTTTTAAGAATAAGTAAGGGAATGCTATTGAGACCTGAAGACACCTTGACATTAAGATTTTTCAGGATTTTTCTAATGTCTTTATATTGGAAGATGAAAGGAGTTTGGACTGCTCCTTTCAGATGGAAGTGGGCAAGGACATCTTGCCAGAAAACAAGAGGACTTGTGGAATAAGCTCAACTGTTTGGTTACAAAGAGAAATAGAGGAAGATAGAAAACCAGGTGGAGAGATGAGTTAACGTCCCTTATGGATCGATCCACTTGGACATGACTGGCATTGAACTGAGATGAATGGAGAAAGTCGAGAGAGGCCTTTGCCCAGCAGTGGGATTCCTCAAGCCAACACAACGTGTAGCGATATACATGATAGTTGTTGGAAGGGTTACAGGAAGAGTAAAATAATTGTGAGGGCTGTTTGTTTCCAGCACTCTCTTAGAAAGGAGTGCATTTTTTGTGTGCATTTTTTTTTTTTTTTTTAATCCCAGTAATTTGAACCTTTTTATGGACATTTTCCAAGTTATAATGTATAATATGAAATGTTTTTTTTTAAAGCTGTATTTAAAATCTGCATACATGGAAATAAGTTATTGTATGTGAGAATTACATTTCATGTGCATTAGCAAATAGTAATAATTCATGATTTATAACAAAAAAAAGACATGTTTGAAATGGGAAATTTTTTTTTTCCACACATCTACCATGTTGCCCATCCATTTCTCCCACCTGCACATGACAACAACAAACATAATATCTAGTGCTTCAGCTGTAATGTATGGTGCGAATGCCTATGTGATATGTATGAAAAAACAAAAATAATAATAATTTCTGGATATCTATTGGTCCAATTTTAATGAACTCTGGGAGAGATCATGAAATCATTCTAACAGAGTGAAATATAAAATTAGAAAACAGGCCTTGAAGTCGGGCTGCATATCACTATAATTTCTAGTAACAACCCAGAGACTGGTTTAAGTTAAATTTTATTAAAATAAATAAAATAAATATATATATATACACATACATAAATAAAGTACTAAAACGGATATAAAATAAAATCATTAAAGTAGATGCTTTTGGGGTGAGGTGTCCCTTCATCGGTGTATAGTGTACTAAGTGTATATATAAGGCCCAAGTCCCAATCGATTTTTGTTTTGCGAGTGGTAGTGAAAATTATTATTATTTTGGGCAGGAGACATTACCAGTAATTAAGGCCTAACTAACTGGCTAGCCATCATTGTTCTAGCAGTTGTTGATTCACCTATAGTTCTATGTTAACAATTAACATAGAACTATAGGTGACAACAATGTTAACAAACAGTTAACAATGAACTCTCAAGTTAAGAAATATATAAATGTAAAGTTTGAAAAGATTAGAGGTTTAAAGTTAGAGGAGAAAGGAAATAAAGGGAATTATTGAAGATTAAATCAATAAAAATAAGGAAAATAGCTAGGAAGAATTAGGAAGGTAACATTCCTTCACATGGCCATCTCTCTCTGCTACTTCCTCAGGGGCTCTGAGCAAACAGATAGCCATACTAAAAGAAAGTCTCATGCATACCCGTTTCTGTAGTTTCAATAACAGTTTTGCTTAGTAAGTACTCATGCTAAGTTATGGATGTCCTAATGTAATAAGGCAAATAAAAATTTTAATTAATTTATTACAAGAACTCCCTAACTTATGTATTACTTGACTTATGCAAATTCAACTTTATGTAAGTTTTTGCTGGGTGCAAACTTAAAAAAACTGAAAACATATTTTGCATCCCATAGGAATAAATGGAGGTATCGTGAAAATACCATAATGTGAACCCAATAACACATTTGTGTTTTTTTTTTTGGTAATTCGTTTCATTCCTTGGAAGTTGAAATTTTTGCTATGTACTAAGCTGTTTATCTCTCTAAAAGGTCATTTTTATAACGGAAATTGTGCTACACTTTCATCGTTATCATATGTTCCGTTATAAGAATCAATTTTGAACGCCTTTGTGATATTTTTCTAAAACACATTTCTGGAGGTCACTGCCATAAAACAAAAACAATTTGCACTTTCTGGTTTTTTGGGCTTTTCTGTTAGCGTAATCTATTATAAACGAGTTGTAAACTCGAACTCATTGCATTTGCGATAATCCCGATAACTGAAATTGTGTGGGTTTTTACGTTATTATGGTGAAATGTGTTTCCCCTTCACTGAAATTTTCAATCATATAAAAAACATAAATTTTCAGAATCTTCTCTTCATTCCTATTTACTTATTACAATGATGAAGGGAAAGCAATGATGAAAGGGAAAGTGTTAGGAAACGAAACAAAACAAAATTGATTTAGAAATGAAGATGATTAATCAAGAAGAACGAAGCAGAACAAAGTTTGTCATCTATTGCACGGAATTAGGTCTCGCTGCTTCAACAGTGAATACTATTTTAAGGGACAGTGCGCGTATGTGGTGAGTATGGGCTTGGCTCACCCAGGCTCCTAAGCTGGATATCATCATTCTTCTCTTCCTTACCCTCTCTCTCTCTCAGGGTAACTCAGAAATTTTTTTTTGGCTGTGAGGCTTCCTTGCGCCACATGGCTAATAATAATAATAATAAAAGAACATGTTAAAGGATCAATGTATTTCACACCGGGACCAGTCACCCCAACAGTGATCACAAAACAGTGTTCAGATGCTATATCGAAAATGGAAAAGCTATAAATAATATGAATAGAAAATCAGGTTCAAAGGCAAGTGCCCCTGAATCTAATGCCCATTCAAGCAAGATGTATTTATGAAGATAACGATAAGTACTGCAAACCCCAGGCCAAGTTCGTGGCAAGCAACGGGTGGTTTAATAGGTTCAAGCTTCGCGCTGGTTTCGAAAACATTAAAGTATGCGGTGAAGTCTCCAGTGCTGATTTTGCAGCTGCAGAGAAATTTTGTGATGTGTTGAGAAAAACTCCTAAATCTCCACAGCCCTCAACTTCTGCAGCAGCGTGCTTATCAGCCGGAGAGTTAATTCTGGCAACGATGCTTGAAAGGTGAAACTTGCTGACATTATGCCTGTCTCCTCTCTTTGTAATTTTATATTTTTGTAATTTTGTACACTTTTGTAATTTTTCCTGCGCATGAGATAAAAAAATTGAATAATTCTAATTACATGCACATTTCTTTTTTGCTTCTATCAAATTCAGTGTGGAATGTCCCTAAATGCTTATTTAACTGATCCCTTAAGCATATATAATTATTGCCGACGGACTGACCAAGAAACCAGACCAGATGGCACCCCGACCTCCTATAAGTTATATTAAAGGAGGCAGCAGAGGAAGTAAGCAAACCCTTAGCCATAATTATGAGAGCTTCCTTGGACTCAGGGGAGGTACCCACAGCCTGGAGATGTGCAAATGTGACCCCAATTCACAAAGGAGGATCAAAGGCTGACACAAGTAATTCTAGACCTATGAGTTTAACTTCTGTTCCAGGAAAATTAATGGAGGCACTAGTTAAAGAAGCACTGCAGGATCATTTAGACAAGACTTCAGTTATAGCTCGGACATAGCATGGTTTTGTTAAGGGGAAGTCTTGCCTGACCAATTTGATTGGATACTATGATGCAGTCACAAAGGAACTGGATGCAGGGAATAACTTTGATATTATATACTTGGATGTTAGAAAGGCTTTTGATACTGTTGCACATGGAAGACTGCTGCACAAATTGGAGCAGTGTGACATTGGAGGCAAATTGCTGCTGTGGATAAAGGGGTGGTTGAGGGGGAGAAGACAGAGAGTGGTAATCAATGGACATTGCTCGTCGTGGAGTCCCTCAGGGCTCAGTGTTGGGTCCATTATTGTTTTCTGTATTCATAAATGATATTGATGATGGTATATCAAGCTTAATGTCCAAGTTTGCAGACGATAGAAAGGTAGGCAGGGTTGTCAAGGACACTACTGTCACTATGCTGCTGCAACAGGATCTGGAAAGGTTGAGCAGATGGGCTGAGAGGTGGCAAATGAAGTTTAACATTGACAAATGTAAAGTACTACACATGGGAAACAGCAACCCCAGAGCAACGTATCAACTCTGTGGTACTACACTGACAGTGGTAGAGAATGAAAGGGACCTGGGGGTGGTTGTACAGGAAGATATGAAGTTCTCTGAGCAGTGCAGACGGGCTGCAAGAGTAGCTCATGGTGTATTGTCAATGATATATAGGAATTTTTCTAGCAGGGATAAGGAGGTGATTATTCCCTTGTATAAGGCGATGGTCAGGCCACACCTAGAGTACTGTATACAGGTCTGGAGGCCTCATTTTAAGAAGGATGTAGAGCTGCTGGAACGAGTACAGAGAAGGGCAACAAGATTAGTGAATGGAACAAAGGGGTGCTCTTATGAAGAAAGGCTTAAGTTTTGCAAATTACAGTGTCTGGAGACTAGGCACCAGTGAGGTGATCTGATAGAGGTGTATAAAGCCTTGAATGGTTTAAGCATGCTCAATGCTGTTGGGATTCTTCCTCTCTCTCTCAGAATAATCACCTGAGAGGGCATAAATTCAAATTGAGGAAAGACAGATGTAGGATAGATGTGCGGAAATTTGCCTTTAGCCAGCGGGTGGTTGGTTGGTGGAACAGACTTCCATCCCTTGTCGAGGAAGTTGATAGCCTAAATAAGTTTAAGGCTCAGCTGGACAGGTATTTTGAACGAACAGAGGGGTGAAGTGGAAGTGGTTTTTTGTTTTGGCTGATGCTGCATAAGCTTGCTTTCTTGCATCAAATGCCTCTACTAATGCTAATGCTAATAAAGCGGCTCCCGGGCAGATTGCATGTGCTTTCTTGTACCAAACACCAGCTATAGTGTTCGTAGGTAAACATAGGGATGGTTCAGGGGGAGAAGACAGAGAGTGGTAATCAATGGACACTGCTCATCGTGGACTAAGGTTATTAGTGGAGTCCCTCAGGGTTCAGTGTTGGGTCCATTATTGTTTTCTGTATTTATAAATGGTATTGATGATGGTATATCAAGCTTAATGTCCAAGGTTGCGGACTATACAAAGGTTGGCAGGGTTGTTAAGGACACGACTGAAGCTATGCTGCTGCAACAGGATCTGGAAAGGTTGAGCAGTTTAACATTGACAAATGTAAAGTACTACACATGGGAAACAGCAACCCCAGAGCAATGTATCAAATCTGTGGTACTACATTGACAGTGGTAGAGAATGAAAAGGACGGACCTGGGGGTAATTGTGCAGGCAGATATAAAATTCTCTGAGCAGTGCAGACGGGTTGCAAGAGTAGCTCATGGTGTCTTGTCAATGATATACAGGAATTTTTCTAGCAGGGATAAGGAGGTGATTATTCCCTTGTATAAGGCAATGGTCAGAGCACGCCTTGAGTACTGTATACAGGTCTGGAGGCCTCATTTTAAGAAGGATGTAGAGCTGCTGGAACGAGTACAGAGAAGGGTAACAAGATTAGTGAATGGAACAAAGGGTTGCTCTTACGAAGAAAGGCTTAAGTTTTGCAAATTATAGTGTCTGGAGACTACGCACCGGCGAGGTGATCTGATTAAAGCCTTGAATGGTTTGAGCATGCTCAATGCCGATGGGATTCTTCCTCTTGCTCAGAATAATCACCTGAGAGGGCATAAATTCAGATTGAGGAAAGACAGATGTTGGATAGATATGCGGGTAGTTGATTGGTGGAACAGACTTCCATCCCTTGTTGTGGAAGTTGATAGCCTAAATAAATTTAAAGCTCAGCTGGACAGGTATTTCGAACGAATGGAGGTGAAATGGAAGTGGGTTTTTTTTTTTTTTTTTTGGCTGATGCTGCATAAGCTTGCTTTCTTGTATCATATGCTTCTACTAATGCTAATGCTAATATGTATATACTTTCCCTAAATGCTTATTTAGGGAAATTCCGACTTATGTTGCATTCCACGGAATGCAACCCTTATGTAAGTCAGGGAGTTTCTGTAATTTAGTTTTAAATTTTTGGATTCTAATTAGCTACAAACTGGGATTGGGATCCAAAGCACAATGGGTATGCATCAGAGTAATTATAAAAAGTATGTAGGTATTTACCTGCGAACACTATAGCTGGTGGTTGGTATGAGAAAGCACGTGCAATCTGCCTGGGACCCGCTTTATAGGAGGCCGAGGTGCCATGTGGTCTGGTTTGTTGGTTATTCTGTCGGTCATAATTATACATGCTTAAAGGATCGGTTAATTGGTTTGTTTGCGATTATGTGACCTGTATTAAATTTGTAATCGATGGTTAGGAATTGCAGTGAATACCACCGTAATTTCTAACCATCGATTACAAATTTAATACAGGTCACATAATCGCAAACAAACCAATTAACATCTCTTAAGCATGTATAATTATTATCGACAGACTAACCAACAAAACAGACCAGATGGCGACTCCAACCTCCTATAAAGCATCTCACGGGCAGATTGCATGTGCTTTCAGCTATAGTGTTCGCAGGTAAATACCTACATACTTTTTATATTTACAGTAAACCCCCGCTATTCGCGGGTCTCTGATTTAATATAAAATGAAACCTGAAAAAATGTGAATTTTTAAAGTGGCGTGAACATTTTCCGCCATAAAAAAAATGGGCGTGGCTAAAATTATCTTTTCCGGTCAAAACAGCGCTCAGTGGGTGGGGGGAGAGGGGTGAAAAAATCGCGGCGTGGATGTTTCTCGCTAATCCTTGTTCAGTATGTGTTATGCGCTTATCATGGAAAGTTTCGTCATTTGCTTTTAATTTATATGCTTATAAATTGAATAAATTTATAAATTGATATGCTTACAAAAGCGATAAATCTACCGTTTTGCAGTGTAAAACAGACTTTTTCGAGTGTGTTAACGGAAGAAAGTGACTTTATTGTGGACAAGTTCTTTCTAACCCATACAAAAATATGGCTACGAATAACAAGGGAAATGTGAAAAGATCAAAGAATGATCTTTTGATCAGAATCATCACCTTTGATCAAAAAAGATCAAAGGTGATGACATTAGCGAATAAAATTGAGTTATTAGACAAAATTTCTAATGGTGAAAGCATTTCCTCAGTGGCAAAACATTATAAAATCAATGAGTCAACGGTACGATCAATCAAGAAATCGGAAGTGAAAACACGCCAATTGCTTCAAAAATTTGCTCTCTAACTCGTGATGTTAAATTATAAAAAATGGAAAAGGCTTTAAATCTGTGGATAGAAGACCGAACTCAAAATAAAATTCCGTTAAGTTCACTCATCATTCATGAAAAGGCAAAACTCTTTTATCAGCACTTTAGCGAAACAGGTGATAGCACTGGCGGGATAAGTTTTTTAGTTAGGAAAGGCGCTGGTTTGAAAGATTTGTTAAATTTCTAATAAATATTACATTTAATATTAAATTGTTTCTTGTTTTCATTTCGATGCCATATGCTTGCATTTCTAATGGTCATATTATGAAGGTACATATAATGCATACATAGACAAAATTTTAGATTAGTTTTTCTTATCTATATCATACTTTGGAACGGAACCCCTTTATTACTATGGGAGCCATAACTCAGTATTCGCGTTTTTGGTATTCGCGGAATTTCTCAGGAACGTAACCCTCGCGAATAGCGGGGGTTTACTGTTCTCTGATGCATAGTTGTTGCGCTTTGGGTCCCAATCCCAGTTTGCAACTAATTATAATCCAAAAATTTTAAACTAAATTAATTATTAAAATTTTTATTTGCCTTATTACATTAGGACATCCATAACTTAGCATGAGTACTTGCTAAGCAAAACTGTTATTGAGACTACAGAAACGGGTATGCATGAGATATTCTTTTACTATGGCTATCTGTCTGCTCAGAGCCCCTGAGGAAGTAGCAGAGAGAGATGGCCATGTGAAGGAATGTTACCTTCCTAATTCTTCCTAGATATTTTCCTTATTTTTATTGATTTAATCTTCAATAATTCCCTTTATTTCCTTTCTCCTCTAACTTTAAACCTTTAATCTTTTCAAACTTTACATTTATATATTTCTTAACTTGAGTTCATGTTAATTGTTAACACCGGCACGTCCGTGGGCAGGAGCAGCAGTGCGTGGCATATGCTTCTTGATTAGACCAGGGTTCGAGCCCGTGACCACCAAATACGGTGGATGCAGAAAGGTCAGGGAATGACCACCGCATATCCCTGGAGCAATATGGCCTTAGTTGCTAATGCTCCTAAAAACCAAATAACAAACAAAAAATTGTGAACATAGAACTATAGGCGAATCAACAACTGCTAGAACAATGATGGCTAGCCAGTTAGTTAGGCCTTAATTACTGGTAATACCTCCCGCCCAAAATAATAAAAATTTTCACTACCACTCGCAAAACAAAAATCCATCGAGACTTTGACCTAATATATCAATGCTCTTATTATGTTTAATTGTTTAATCCTACATTAGCATTAACACTGCATAACTGCAACATTTTCACAACTGTAAATTTAATAAAAATAGAACATAGGCTTAAAAGTAGTGTCCAAGAGTATGTATATATATATATGTATTGGATAAAATAACAGAAGGTGACTGGGCATGATTGTAAAATCACAATTCTGGTGTCGGTAACACAGTATTATGCATGCGTAAGGAACGCTAGCACTCATCTTACTGTAGAATGACAGACTCCATAATGGGGTGTATGTGAACTCCCCTATTAAGATTCATAGACAGTTACAGCTGATTATGTGGAGTGTCTCAAGCCATGCACACTGGCACTGATCAAGGGAATAGTCGACAGTTTCAATGTTGTGTTGGTGCTCGACCCACTAATGTTCAGCAACAGGGGCTCACATCTGGTGAGTATGGGCTTGGCACATCCAGAGTCCTAAGCTGGATATCATCATTCTTCTGTTTCTTGGTGATTCCTTTCTACTCTCTCTCTCTCTCTCTCTCTCTCTCTCTCTCTCTCTCTCTCTCTCTCTCTCTCTCTGGATAACTTGGAATTTTTTTTTTTTTTTTTTTGGCTGGTGCAGCATAAGCCTCAGGCTTCCTTGCACTGTATGGCTAATAATAATAATAACAGTAGAGCATTCAAAGTTAGCAGTGCGGAGAGCTACCTTATGTGCTCTGAGACATAATCTTTTAGCCTCCTGGCAGTCTCACTAACATAACATTCTGCAATCCAGACATGTGATATAGTAAATGGAACCGCTCTGTAAAAAAGGAGGAATAGGTGTTTTCACTCTGGATATAATGGAATGCAATTTCCTACCAGGGAATTGCACACACTGCATATAACGCCAGTTAAGTTCAGTTCCTGGTATTATGTGCAGATGGCGAGACAAAGAGATGATCGTCAGATTTCTCTTGATCCAATTTTAATGAAATTTGGGATGACTCAAATTTCTAAAACAGCTCTAAATATAAAATTTCATGAAAGTTCATTCATTAGGAGTCAAATTATTACATTAGCATTAGCATTAGCATTAGTAGAGGCATTTGATGCAAGAAAGCAAGCTTATGCAGCATCAGCCAAAAAAAAAAAAAAAAAAAAAAACCACTTCCACTTCACCCCTCTGTTCGTTCAAAATACCTGTCCAGCTGAGCCTTAAACTTATTTAGGCTATCAACCTCCACCACAAGGGATGGCAGTCTGTTCCACCAACCAACCACCCGCTGGCTAAAGGCAAATTTCCGCACGTCTATCCTACATCTGTCTTTCCTCAATTTGAATTTATGCCCTCTCAGGTGATTTTTCTGAGCTAGAGGAAGAATCCCATCAGCATTGAGCATGCTTAAACCATTCAAGGCTTTATACACCTCTATCAGATCACCTCGCTGGTGCCTAGTCTCCAGACACTGTAATTTGCAAAACTTAAGCCTTTCCTCGTAAGAGCACCCCTTTGTTCCATTCACTAATCTTGTTGCCCTTCTCTGTACTCGTTCCAGCAGCTCTACATCCTTCTTGAAATGAGGCCTCCAGACCTGTATACAGTACTCTAGGTGTGGCCTGACCATTGCCTTATACAATGGAATAATCACCTCCTTATCCCTGCTGGAAAAATTCCTGTATATCATTGACAATACTCCATGAGCTACTCTTGCAGCCCGTCTGCACTGCTCAGAGAACTTCATATCTGCCTGCACAATCACCCCCAAGTCCCTTACATTCTCTACCACTGTCGGTGTAGTACCACAGAGTTGATACGTTGCCCTGGGGTTGCTGTTTCCCATGTGTAGTACTTTACATTTGTCAATGTTAAACTTCATTTGCCACCTCTCAGCCCATCTGCTCAACCTTTCCAGATCCTGTTGCAGCAATGTAGTGTCAGTAGTGTCCTTGACAACCCTGCCAACCTTTGTATCATCTGCAAACTTGGACATTAAGCTTGATATACCATCATCAATATCATTTATAAATACAGAAAACAATAATGGACCCAACACTGAGTCCTGAGGGACTCCACGATGAGCAGTGTCCATTGATTACCACTCTCTGTCTTCTCCCACTCAACCACCCCTTTATCCATAGCAGCAATTTGCCTCCAATGTCACACTGCTCCAATTTGTGTAGCAGTCTTCCATGTGCAACAGTATCAAAAGCCTTTCTAAGATCCAAGTATATAATATCAAAGTTATTCCCTGCATCCAGTTCTTTTGTGACTGCATCATAGTATCCAATCAAGTTGGTCAGGCAAGACTTCCCCTTAACAAAACCATGCTGTGTCTGAGCTATAACTGAAGTCTTGTCTAAATGATCCTGCAGTGCTTCTTTAACCAGTGCCTCCATTAATTTTCCTGGAACAGAAGTTAAGCTCACAGGTCTATAGTTACTTGTGTCAGCCTTTGATCCTCCTTTGTGAATTGGGGTCACATTTGCACATTTCCAGTCTATGGGTACCTCCCCTGAGTCCAAGGAAGCTCTCATAATTATGGCTAAGGGTTTGCTTACTTCCTTTGCTGCCTCCTTTAATATAACTGGATAGATCCCATCCACCCCGGGTGCCTTTCTTGTGTTTATCTTCAACAGTTTCTCCTCCACTTTACTCCCAGTTATTTCAAGATTCTGTAGCTTACTGCTAGAGTTGAATACACCTCTGGCATTCCCCTTGCTGAATAACTCCTCATGTGTGAATGTCGATGCAAAATATTCATTTAGTTTGTTAGCTACCTGAGCAGGATCATCAACAGTTGACCCATCAATATCAAGTGGACCAATCTGATTCATCCCCTTCCTTCTAGAGTTTACATAAGTAAAGAACTCTTTGCTGTTTTTCTTTGCATCCCTTGCCAAGGATTTCTCGTAATCTGCCTTCGCCTTCCTAACCTCCTTTGTAACTTGGTTGCATATCAACTTGTATCTATCATAGGCTTCTGTGTCATGTGTTAATTTGTAAGTATCCCATGCATTTTTCTTCTCTGCCATATGCCTCATTAGTTCATCTGACATCCATTTTGGCCTAAACCTTGAACAATATTTCTTAGTTGGTATGTAAAGCCTAGTAGCTTCCAAGATATGTTCTTTGAATGCTTCCCATTTTGAATTTGCTGTTGGTAACATCATCAGTTGGTCCCACTGTATAGAATTTAAATACTGTCTCAGTCCATCGTAGTCGCCTTTACGGAAGCAATAACCCTTCCCTTTACCCCTAATGGTAGTTACCTCTTTCAGTAAATCCCACTTCAGCACACTGTGATCACTGCCACCTAGTGGTTCATTTATCTGCAGATTCTTAATGCATGAAGAATCACTGCTGATAATCAAATCAAGAGTATTACTCCCTCTAGTTGCCTCCTGAACATGCTGATGTAGAAAACAATCATCCAATAAATCCACAAAAGCCCTGCTAGTGTGTGAGTAACCAGCCCCCAAATTCCAGTCAATATCTGGGAAATTAAAATCTCCCATTATAAGACTCTCTGATTTACTGGCCCACTCTATTTCCCTGTACAGTTCCTTATTATACTCATCAGAGTCATTAGGCCTATAGCACACTCCTACTCTCAATTTTGATCTCCCAATGCTTATGTCACACCAAACTGACTCAACACTGCACTGTCCAGCGATGTCGACTGGCTTCACTTCCTTGGTTTTTATGTGTTTCTTAACTAATAGCATAACCCCTCCCCCCTTCCTATCCTGTCTATCCTTTCTGTAGACGTTGTACTCCCCAAATTGCAGTTCTGCATCCCTTATATCTGTGTGACACCACGTCTCTGATATCCCAACAATATCTGCCTTTGATGTTTTGAGCAATACCTCAAATTCATCAAATTTATTTACTAAACTCCTAGCATTGGTGTACATGCAAGTATACCTGCACCTGTTTCTATTCTTAGCTGCCCTAACACAACCCATGTGTTTATTTGTACCGCAATGGCTCCCAGCAGTCTCTGAAATACCATGCATCTTGTTTTTCAGGCTTCTGCTCATTCTAATAGAAGCAGTGCAAGAATCTCTTTCACCTCTGCCAGTGGCTACTGTCAATCTATTGGTCTTTGTCTCCCCCCAAGCTAGCAGTTTTCCGACCCACCTAACACTGCCTCGATAGCATCAGCAAATATTCTTGCACCCTTTCTATTTAAGTGTATCCCATCCCTGTAGAAGCAATCTCTCCTGTTAACAAGTACAGTCCAGGCTGAAAAAAATTCTACCCCTTGAGCCTTGCACAATCTTTCCAGGGCCGAATTGATCGACAAGGCTCTCATCATATACTCCCTCCTATCGTGTCTGGGCAGAATTGCAGACACTTTCAAATTCAACCCTAATTCTCGGCTTTTGTTCAACAGTGACCTGTACTTGTTAAGTAATTCTGCCGGTCTCCTACTCTTAATATTATTAGTGCCAACGATGGAGATGGACAAAGATATAATAATTACCAGATTTCTATTGGTGCTGATTTTAATGAAATTTGGAATGGCTTGGCAGATCTTTTTAAAATGCCCAAATAAACTTTCATGAACATCAAGTAGGAACTGAGTTATTACATATGGACAGACAAAGAAAGACGTGAAGACATTCATGCTATTTCACCTAAAAATTTAACATCAATCTGTTATAAAATATCTTTACAAAAAGGGATTATCAAGCAAGGATATTCATGGAGACATCATAAATGTGTTATAAACAGCAACCCAGATGCCATCTGGGTTGCTGTTTATGTGTCTGGTTTTCATCTAGAGTATATGAAAAGACTGGGAGCTATGTATGTTTATAACAGTGATACATACACAACTCCCAGCTAGGTTGCCAAAAAGAACAAACAAAATAAAAGATTACATTTGTTGACCATTTAGCCTTGTGGTGGGAATGGTCCATAACACACCTACCGTGAGATGGTAGGTTACTACTATCTTAACTCATAACAATTACAATGACTTTAAGCTTACTCGACTAGAGAAGCAAAGTTCCATCACCTTTATTATTGATTAATTCCAAGGTCACCTGTCAGGTGGGAAACCTCCTGGCTTACATTATCAACAAGCAACCCCAGAGGTGTGCCCAACAGCCACCAGGGGAAGGCAGTCAGTCATATCAAAATAATTCACAGCCAACTGTGAGGACCCGAACCACGCTGGTAGGCTAACCGTAAGCGGTCCTGCGTCATACGATATCCAGCACTCTGTTATATTGTGGACAATTCATCCACTGCATTGTAGCTAGAGAGGATCCTTATGCCTCCAGCAATTAGCGTATATCGGAGATTTGTCCAGTTTGGGACAGTTCCTGTATCTGTAGTGCCTGCAGAAGGCATTGCCCCTGTAGTGCTAAGCAACATGACCAAAAGACATTGATCTGTAGCATTGAGCAGGAACCACGAAGTCCCTGATCTTGACATCCAGTCTGTCAAGCCCCTCAAATGGTAAATTTGTTTCATTTTCTTTTCATTTCATTTGAATGAGCCCTTGCACATGCATGCATCTTAAGCACATCTGTTATTTATCATCTGAACCATCTACATAGGTTGGTTAATTGTCAGCAAACAAATAACAGACCAGGCATTTTTGGTCATCTCAACCAAACGAAGAAAATTGAAAAAGATTCAACTAGTGAGCAACCGTTCAGCTTCATGGTTGGGGTCAGGAACCCCACATCCCAACAGTGAGGAGGTAGGTTACTATTATTATCTAATGCTCACTATCTAATAACCTGTTCTAATGGTCAGTCAAACCAAAACTACATTCAACTGAAAAACTCCTACAGACCTAATCTCCTAGTATTGCAGTACCATTAGGGAATAACAAGACAAATACAGTAATGGGCGATCACATCATTGAAACCACATCAATTGAACCATCCCACAGGGGCAAGGGCCACCAGTCCCAACACAGCAGACTCCAAGATGTCATGGAGGCAGCAGCTTTATTAAATGCCAATCAGCAGTCTCATGCACTGGTAGATGGAACTTCTGGGTCAACTCAACCGCAGGGCACCGCAATATGGAATACTACCCATAAGTTCTATGATGAATGACATCTAATGCATGTTCATAATTGGGACATGTCTTGTCCACTGCAGAATGCCCTGAGGGGGAGCTTCCTCCTCCAATAGTTTGCATAACTGGGAGATTCATTAACTTTAGGACACTCGCTGAAGTGATCCCCCTCAGCAGAATGCCCACAGAAGGCACCACTTAGACAGTATCTAGCCAAAGGCCATGCAGGTAATGTGTTGTCATTTGTCAAACTCTCCTCAACATAGCCACCTGTGTGCCGTACAACCAACCCTTAGTGCCGTACCACTCCAATTTGTACAGCTGTCTTCCATGTGCAATAGTATCAAAAGCTTTCCTGAAACTTAAGTATATGATATCAAAATTATTTTTTGAATCCAGTTCCTTTGTGACCACATCGTAGTATCCAGTCAAATTGTTCAGACAACACTTCCCCTTAACAAACCTATGCTGTGTCTAAATGCTTCTTTAACCAGTGACTTCATTATTTTCCCCAGAATAGAAGTTAAACTAACAGTTCTGTAATTATTTGCATCACTCTTTGAATTCACTTTGAATTTGGGTTACATGCGCACATCTCCAGTCCATGGAGACCTCACCTGAATCTAAGAATTCTCTCATGATTATGGTTAATGGTTTGCTTACTTCCCTTGCTGCCTCCTTTATATAACTGGATAGATTCCATCCAACCCATGGGCCTTTTTTATGTTTAATTTCAACAATTTGTCCTCCACTTTGTTCTCAGTTATTACAAAATCATTCATCTCCCTGTTAGAGTTTACTATACTTCTGTCCTCCCCTTCCTTAACAGAATTCCTCATGTGTGAATGTAGATGCAAAATACTCATTCGGTTTGTCAGCTGTCTGAGCAGGATCAACAGTAGAACCATCAATATCAAGTGGACCAATCTGATTCATCCCCTTCTAGAGTTTACATAAGTAAAAAGTCTTTTTTTTCTTTGCATCCTTTGTCAAGGATTTCTCTTAATCAGCCTTTGCTTGCCAAACCTCCTTGGTTACTTGATTACAGTCTAGCTTATATCTGCCATAGGCTTCTTTGTCACCTGATAATTTATATGCATCCTATGCATTTTTCTTTTCTGCCACAAGCCTCATTAGTTCCTTTGACATCCATTTAGGTTTAAATCTTGAATAGTATTTCTTTGTTGGTATGAAAAGCCTGGTAGCTTCCAAGATTAAATCCTTGAATTTTTTCCATTTAGAATTTGCTGTTTTCAACATCATCAATTCATCCCACTGTATAGAATTTAAAAAAAGACCACTGTAGTCACCTTTATTAAAGCAAAAACCCTTCCCTTTACCCTTGATGATAGTTACGTCTTTAAGTAAATCCCACATCAGTACACTGTGATCACTGTCACCTAGTGGTTCCTTTTTATCTGCAAATTCTTAATGCATGAATAATCACTGCTAATAATCAGATCAAAAATATTACTCCCTCTTGTTGCCCCCAATCGTTGCTATAGAAAACAGTCCTACAATAAATCCACAAAAGTGTTGCTGGTGTGTGAGTGACCAATCCACAAGTTCCACTCAATATCTGGAAAGTTAAAATCCCCCAAGACATTCTGATTTGCTGGCCCATCTTATTTCTCTGCACAGTTGTTCATTGTGCTCATCAGAGTCATTGGGCCTACAGCACACTCCTACTCTCATTTTCCCTTTCCCAGTGCTTATATCATACCAAACTGATTCAACATTGCACTGTCGACCAATGTCAACTGGATGCACCTCCTTAGATTTTGTGTTTCTTAACTAACAGGATAGCCCCCTCGGTCTATCCTTTCTGTACACATTGTACACCCCAAATTCCAATTCCGCACTGCTTATATTTGTGTGACACCATGTCTCTGATATCCCAACAATAACTGCCTTTGATGTCTTGACCAGCACTTCAAATTCATCAAATTTATTTACATACTTCTAGCATTGGTGTACATTGAAGTGTACATGCACTTGTTTGTATTGTTAGTTACCTCAGTGCAACCCATGTGTTTACTTGTTCCATGCCGACTCAAAGCAGTTCTTGAAATCCCTAGAAACTTGCTCTCTAGGCTGCTGCTCATTCGAGTAGAAGCAGTGCAAGAATCACTTTCGCCTCTGCCTGCAGCTACTGTTGATCTTTTAGTCTGTGAATCCTCCCAAGCTAGTAGTTTTCTGGCCCACCTAACACTGCCTCGACAGCAACAGTAAATATTCTTGCACCCTTTCTATTTAAGTGTATCCCATCTCTCTAAAAGCAGTCTCTCCTGTTAACAAGTGCAGACCATGCTGGAAAAAATTCTACCCCATTAGTCTTGCATAATCTCTCCAGGGTGGAACTGATTGACAAGGCTCTCATCATATACTCCCTCATGTCGTGTCTGGATAGAATTGCAGATACTTTCAAATTAACTGCAACTTGTGACTACTTTTTTTCAACATTGACCTGTACTTGTTAAGTAAATTTGCAGATATCTTACTCTTAAGGTTATTAGTGCCAACGTCACTAATAACCTTAAGAGTAAGATAACATATCATAAAAGGTGATAACAATATCACCTTTTATGCCCTTAAAAGATGATATCTGCTCTACAGCATCATCAACTTTTGCCCCTGGCAGACATACCCTGGTCCTGTTCCACCATTTTGTATAATATCCTTTTTGCATAATATATACCCCATCATTTGGACAAGAAGCAAGTTTGCTAAGCTGAGAATTCTCAGATTGATTTTATATTTAGGAAAACCTAAATATAACAAGTTACAAGCTTCAATGTAAGCCAACAATGAAGCTGGAGATTTGGATACAAGGCGATTGCTTAAAGTTTAACTACCATCAAGGGTAAAGGGAGGTGTGTTTGCTTTCATAGAGGTGAGTAAAATGGTCTTAGACAGTTTATAAATTCTATACAGTGGGACCAACTGATGATGTTACCAACAGAAAATTTTAAATGCGAAGTATTCAAGGATTTAATCTTGGAAACTACTAGACTTTTCATGTTAACTAAGAAATACTCTTCAAGGTTCTGATGGGATTCTTCCTCTTGCCCAGACCACACACGAGGGTGCAGAAATTCAAATTGAGGAAGGATGGTTGCAGAATAAATACTGTAAAATTTGCCTTTAGCCAACAGTTGGTTGATTATTGGAACAAACTTCCGTCGGTTGTGGAAATTGACAATTTAAATAAATTCTAGGAAGAAATAGACAAATTTTTGGGGTGGGGGTGAATAGGTGAAATGGGGGTTTTTTTTATGCTGTATAAGCTGTTTTTATGCTTGCTTTCTTCCATCATTTATCATTGCTAATATTTCTGAACAGTTTTAGCACATTTTACTTGAAAGCTATTTGGTTTAGATTATTGCTGCAACCTTTTTTGACTGATCAGGCACCCTTTGTGTTTTTTAAGAAGTTGGATGGTGTCACCAAAAAAAGAAAACTATATCAGATATTTACCAAAAATTAAGGACACACACTTCACTGCTTCTTAGGCTATTTTTTTATATAATCGTCTCTAATTAGTCATGTAATATTATTAAGACCAAAAGATGCAAGAAAGCATACTGTTTCTGCATAAACCAAAAAAGAATATAAAATAGAACAGAATTCAATTCTTTGAAATGGACCAGACTCAGTGCCTTTTTCACAGGAAGCAACTTATTCCAGTGTTCAACAGCCTCCTGTTCATAGTGAACTTCATGAGATCCAGGGGGGGGGGAGCAGGAGCAGCAGTGCGTAGCACACGCTTCTTGATTAGACTGGGGTTCGAGCCCATGACCACCAAATACGGAGGATGTGGAAAGGTCAGGGAATGACCATCACATATCCCCAGAGCAATATGGCTTTAGTTGCTAATGCTCCTAAAACCAAATAACAAACAAACAACAAACATGAAATCCAGTCTTCTGTTATTCCCTGAGATTTTATATTTGCATCTTCTAGTTCTTATCTCACTTTTGGGAAAAAATAGAACTTCCCCATGAATCTTACTCAACCCCTTCAGCACTTCATACACCTCAATCAGATCTCCCCTCAGATAACTAATTGCCAAGCTTTTGTAGTCCACACTTTCTAATCCATTCATCATATGTGGATCAATTTCTGCTCAACACGTCTGGTTATTGTTCTTTGAACCCTCTCTAGAAGTTCTGTCTTTTCTTAGTTTCAGTTTCCAGACCTAAATACAACATTCCCAATGCAGTGTAACCATAATATAGAAAATTGTATCCAATTGTCCATACAGAAATGTTAAGCTTTGGAGAAATGATATTCATCAAATGAATATCAGTTAACTCTAATAAGTTTGTTTTTGCAAATTTATAGGCAGATTTTTTAAGTAGTTTGAGTTTATTATTTTCAGTAATAGAATATGATTTTAATAGTATGATTAATTTCTGATGCTTAGCATCCTAGAATTTTCACAAAACACATTTTCAGAAAAGCCAAGTATACTGAATTTTGGCCAAGTCCATTCATTCTTCTTCTTCTACCATTGAACACCTTCACAATGGGGGGACTGTTGGTAACAGAATAATCCACATGTGCAAGTCCTGAAATACGACATCTAGAAGTTAGCAGGGGTCAACACATGGCATCTACACTGCACATAGGAATGCTTCCCCTCTTTATTACCAGGCAATACTGGGTGTTTCATGATTTACATAAACCAGTGCAATACCACCACTTTACTTATTGGAGGCTTGAAATTGTGGAACTCATGTTTAGTTTCCAGAAAAAAGCTCTGGCACCCAATCCCCATCTCTTCCATTATACAGTGTGATTGATGTATTTTCAAGTTATGATGGGTATCATGGCAAGATTCAATCTTCCTTACATTTTGAGGATTATACAACTCTAAAACTGTGTTTGCAGGCCAGCTGCTAGATAGTCTACTGGGCCGAACCTAATGGTAACTCTTTAGGAGGCTTCTGGATTATCTAGTGTATAATCCCACTGCCTTTGTTGTACCAGATAGTGACTGGAGAGTCTGAGTAGTGTATATATGGGGGGGGGCATTGTTGAGGTCACGTTATGTCAAGGAGCTGGGTATATTCTTGTTGTATGTACGCCATATTTAAGAATTTCATTATCCATACAGTATGTTCCCCCCACTGCACCTTTTCTTACTACTCAATGCATCATGAATTGTCAAACTAATAGAACAAACTTATCTGTAAAAAGATCTAAACCTCCCAAACCCTTTCATTTCACAAATATATGTAGTCTCAGTTCCAATCTCAGTGATGTCCATTTCCACTTACATTGTGCAAAACCTCATGTTCTCTTTCTGACAGAATCTCAATTTTCAGTTGATTCAACCCCTGCTCATCTCATTTGTCCTAATTATTTGTTGTATGATTCCTTTTTCTTTAAAGCTGGTACTTGTGCATATGTCCACTCTGATATTTCCTGTCAGACACTTAGTAATTTGAAATACCCTCCTTTCGATCTTCTCTGACTTAAAATCTCTACCTCATTCTGTTAGATTTATCTGCTGCCTCTATCATTCTCCTGACTCCCCGAATCACTTGGAACTCTTTGACTTTGAAACTTGACATTCTCCAGTCCAACTTTCGTAATAGGTAAGTGTCCTTGATGATTTTAATGTTCACAACTCCAGTTGGCTTCCATTTTCTAGTGACACAACTCCAGCTGGCTGAGATGTGAGACTTATGCAATTACTAATGACCTCACACACATCGTTCAGTTACCTACCAGATTACCAGACAATGCTAACCACACAGCCAACACTCTTGATCCTTTTCCTCACAAACAACCCTTCTAAGTACATGGTTGAGGCGAGTGGTCCTCCAAGCCATTGTTTCTCAACCAGTGGAACTTGAAAGCCTTCAAGGTGCCATTCAAGCAGACTGAATATTTTGCCCTCCTATCTAAGGGGAATATTGGTGCCCTAATAGGGTATGGTTTCCTGGCAATTTATTGTTATGACTAGAATGGGCCAAAGAAAATGTTACTTAATTTACAGTATTAAGCACTTTTAAAAAACATGGCAGGAAGTGATAAATCGAGGTTAATCTGATTATAAAGCCCGTTCCAGAAATTTTTCATTTTCAGTCTTTCTGCAAATGCCTCCTGCTGACTGACAAACCTCCAGACTGAAACAGGCTTGTACAGCAGGAATGCAACTGAATTTTCTTAGGAACCTAACCGTTCCCAGTCACCCTACTCGCACTTCCCCCTACCTAAGTGAAACAATGAACAAATGAACTCCTTTTGGTGCCTTGTCTTTTAACTACCTCCTGATGTCTTTTTCTGAGAAAGTTCAAAATGCTTAAGTATCATGGGAAATATATACTGCCAATTGTGTTCTTTTCCTCCTAGCTCCCTGTTGCATTCTGATTTAGTGATAAAAAAGGTCTTAGTGAACATTCTCATTTTCATTACAATATGCCATAAATGCAACAGAATACAACTGCATTTCATGGTATTCCTTAAAAATTAAACCAAATGAAGACAAAATATGTAATGTAGAGTAGCCCAGAATAGTTTTTGGTTGAATGTGTCTTAATTTTGAATGCAATGGCAATAATTATTATAATTAACTCTAAATCCAATTTCATTTTCACTTATTGCTCTATACTTACATTTTTTACCCTCAGAATCAAAATGAGTAAAATTTGGATTCATCTCTTTAGAAACGAGTTCTGAAGGAAGAATTCAAGTGGTGAAGAGACAGTCTGAGAAGAAAGTAAAATGAAAGATACATTTAGTATGGCTTTCCAAAGAGAGAAACTGATGATGCACCTCTTCCATTATGTGTCGTTTGTGAAGAAACATTAACCAGTTAAGGAATGAAGCCTCAAAATTTGAAGCAACATTTACAGGGAAGACATCCAATCCCAAAAGATAAGCCTATCGAGTATTTCCAGTGACTTAATTCAGCAATGAAACCTCAACAAAAAATATGCTTTCTTTTACAAATGTTGGTTCGCTGCCATTCGGGTATCCTTTTTTAGTCTCTTTACAAAATGCTAAAAGTAAAGAGCCATACAGTAGGGGAAACATTGATAAAACCACCAATGATAGACACCTGCAGAGATTCTTGGCACTGAAGCTGTAACTAAGATTGCTACAATCCCACTTTCAAATGATACAGTTAAGCATTGCATTGAAAGCATGTCTGGTGATATTGAAGATCAACTCATTTTCCATCTGAAAAAATCAAAGCTTTTCTTTTTTCACTTAGATGAAATCCATGGATATTTTGAATGGTGCCATTTTAATGGGATATGTTAAATACATCTGTGAAGAGGAAATACTTCATGATGTTTTTATGGTTTGTAGTATGCCAACAAAAATGACAAGCTCAGAAATATTCTGTGTTATAAATGATTACTTTTCAAATAATGGCCTGGATTGGAAATGTGTTGTTGGTCTTTGTAGAGATGGCACCACTGCAAAAGTTTACAAAGTTGCACGTGGCAGTTTTCAAGCCACACATTGCATGGTACATCGAACATCTTGCTGGTAAAGTAATGGTTCCAGAACTGTCTTGTGTGTTATCTGACTGTGTTGAAGTCAGTGCTACTTAGGATGTACATGTCATGCAGGACTGCATCAACCCCAGCTTTGCAGGTTGTGACCAGAAATTGCCTATTGGTCTGCATTTAGTGTATTGTGCATTAGCATACTCCATCTGTCATGCCAGTCCCAGTTCTTTCTGAATATAGAGGTGGGTATCTTAGCAGATCCCAAGAAGGAAAAGGCAAGAATCTGGGATGCTCTGATAAATGTCTGGCAGAAGCATTGGAGTGTTTGTGATAAAGGACAAAAATTTTTCTCTGATAAAAGAAATGCTGCATTGATAAAGTTTAAATGGTTTGCACCAAACTTACAAGCTATGTTCTTATTGACTGGTCATGGTTCAATTAATGCAAAGTTGCACAATTTAGGAATCACCAAAAGATCTAGTTGCCAGTGTGGTGAAAGAGAATCATGGGAACATATGTACAACTGTGAGAAGTATAGCGATCTAAGAGTTCAATTGATATCTTGGGTGAGTAATCTCAGTCTTATGAAAAAGGCTGCGAGATGATTATAGTTGGTAAACAGGAGAACTTCTTGTATTCCCAAGAATTTGCAACTGCTATATTTGTTAGGCGAAAGACACTCCCTCATATGGAAGCCTAGGATTGGTAATTTGGTAATGCAATATAGTGTACTGCTGGATTAGCTAGAATTCTGTGTGATTGTTCTGAATGGCTTTGCTTTGGTGGAGCCATGAGTTCACTGCAACTCCAGCTCCTTTTGCTGGAATTTCTGTTCTTGACAGCTCCTTGTTCTGCTGGCTTTCCTAAACGGAGTTCCTGGTACAATAGATTCTGAGCAGTGTAGCTCTTTGCGATGAGCCAAAACCAGAGTTTGGACTCTGTTTAATGTTTCATTATATATATATATATATTTGTGTAATTTTATTATTTTCAGTTTTTTCATTTGTATTTGTTTTGGTCATGTCACTCTTTCTTTCCATGTAGTTAGGCCAGCAGGAGAGGGTGTGTATTGAAATACTGCTGCGTTGTCTGTAAATGACGGCAGGGTTGGCTGGACTGTCTTACTAAATGTTAATGTATTGAAGTTGTGAATTTCATCAAAGCCAATGCACTAAATAGCCGATTATTTGAAGTATTTTGTGATGAGATGGGTACAGAATTGTGCGACTCTTGTTACATGTGGAAGTTAGATAGTTGTAGTGTGAAAAGATCTTTGATGCTCGTGTCTTTGAACTCAGTGAGAAAATTAGGAGTTTCTTGGTTTTAAAAAAATTAAAGCTAGCAGAGTTATCCAATAACACAAATTGGGTTTCAAAATTGGCAAATTTGGCAGATATATTCTTACTTCTTAATGAACTAAATTTGCAATTACAAGGCATCTATCTTCCACTCAACTACGACAAAAGCATTTAAAAAGAAATTAATTGTTTGGAAAAATAGGGTAAATGAAGGAGTATTTGATATGTTTCATTGTTTTTCAGAAATTGTCAACTGAAGAGGGTATGGCATTAACAATATTGACAAGCTCGTTTCTTAGCATTTAGATGAACTGGAAACACATTTCAATAAGTGTCTTGCATCTCAGTATGCTCCTAAAATTGATTGTTCATGGGTACTAGATCCATTCATTCTGAATGTGAAACAAAAGCTGTCGCTTACAGTTTCAGAGCAAGGTAGCCTCATTGAATTAGTAAGTGTTCCAAAGTCTAAAGCTTTTAGAGTTTGTCTTTGGATACGTTTTGCTTAAATTTAATCAAAAATGTATCTGTTAAGGAACTTGTACTGTTTCCTTCAACATATCTTTGCAAGTTGGGTTTCTCTGTCATGGCAACTAAAAACTAAGGAAAAAAACTTTCTCCAACTTCAGCCTATGCTTCGACTAGCTATTTCTTCCAGTAATCCAAGAATTAATGTTCTTATAAATGAGGCACAACCCCAGATTTCTCATTAATAAAATTTTTTAATTTTGTCATTTGTTTTTCATTAATAATTTATTAGTTAAGAAAAGGAGGAATTACCTTTATTATGTCTTGTAGAACACTTCTGTGCTGATACACATCGTTGTTGAATTAACTATGCAAATAATTACATGAATTCCTCGCACTCCTAGACAGAATCAATGATCCAATGCACCACGTAATCGGTGGCTCGCGGACCCCAAAATTACATTGAATCACCAATCGAAATCTTTAAGTGCGGGAAGACAATAAGTCCATACTTTAAAAACAATTTAAATGCTTTGAAACCAATTTAAACAATGAGTCTCTCCTTTAAACATTTTAAAAACAAATGTTAAAACAAAAAAATTAAGAATCCACTGAAACATTAAGGAATTAAAAGAATTTTTAGTTCCTTGAAGTGGACAGGGCTTTTCGACTAAAGTCATTATCACAGGAAAGTGAAACCGTGAGTTTTGTGCCAGAATTTATAGCTTTGAAGTTCTCTGAGCACTGCAGACAGTCGGTCACGACAGCTTGTGACAGACTGTCTGCACTATTGATAGCTCATGACAGACTGTCTATAATTTTATTACACAGACAGTCTGGGGTTTTGTCAAGGAGATTGGTTGCCATCTTGGTGCATGCACGTGGAGGACCATGAATCTGATATGGGGCAGGTCGTACATTGACTGAATTTTGATGTAATTTAATTTCTAGAGTCTCAGCAATTAATAATTTGGTGAAATCATGTTGGATGCTAAGTATTTTTGTTTTGTTGAATAGAAAGGTGTGACCTTCACTGATCACATGGAATGCAAGTTCTGAATCAGAGGACATTGAATGTTGCTTCATTCTCGTGTTGAGTGTACAGGGAGTAGATCCCTGGTATGAAGAGTTGCAATCCTTGCAAGATACATTGTAGACAATCATTTTTTTTGGAATGTGGTAGCGGATCGGACTGAGTCGGACTAAGGGCTGCATATAGTTTCTTCGTGGGTTTGGCTATGATTTTGAATTGTGTGTCTTTGAAAATATATTATTTAGTTTATACCATTGTTCAATTTATGGTAAAGAAATAAAATATTTCTCCAACAAAACATTATTCCAAAATTTGCCATCGTCAAATTCAACCAAAATTTAGCGGGCATAAATAAACTAGCTTACGCCACATCACATAGAATCATTAGCCTTGCCTTGAAATTCCGTTATTCTATTAAGCAATGATATCTGCATCAAGTTAAACAAATGTTAATAAATTAAGAAAATACTTACACACCTTAACAATTGGTCAGCATTAAAAACCACTGTCAATTTTCATCGTGAAGCACTAGCTTTGGAAATTAGAGACTGACACAGAAATAAACTAAACAGAGTATCCCGGATAATGGAAAACCTACATATCCAGAACCACCCTGCTCAACTTGGACATGCCTGCTCAGCCCCATGTCACTAATCTCTTTACAAGCTCCCTAACCCGTGACCAAATTTCACTTTTGTCCAAAGTTTTAAATTACAGTTTACCTCCCTACAATTTGCCCTAAGAAACAACTTATTATAGGCGTCAAATTTGGACTTCGGAACATTCCACAGAAAGACATAATCCTTCATCTGAATAATCTGAAAAGCCTGCACCTTCCCAAATTAAATAGAAAGGAAATCTCAGCTCTGCATGACCTTCAAAAAAACAAAGATATCATGATACAAATGGCAGACAAAGGTGACACTGTTGTACTTTTAGACAAACAAGATTATATCAAATTAAATTCCATTCTGTCATATACTTTGACTTACCAAGAGGTCAATCTGGATCTATTTTCCAATTTAGTCAACCATTATAATAAGACATTAACGACATACTGGAAAAGCAATTAAATTACGATGGCCCAGTTAAAACAATGAAAAGCTAGAACGTACAATATACCCACACTTTTCGGCCAGGTTAAACTACATAAGACTGGTTTCCCCATTTGTCCTATCGTTTCATACATTCATGCAAGAATTCTGCATTCTCAGTGTTATCTTCCCACATATATAATAAAGTCAAACTTTTCAGACAAACTAAAGTTTGGGATAAAAAAATGACTCGCTATTTAATAACCTGAAAGATAAAGTACTTAATGACAATCTTTTTTTCACTACATGTCACCTCTTTACACTAACAAGAATGTTGAATACACCTTGGACATTGTCTGGGATATGTTAAACAATAACTCCTTACTTATTAACCAGGGCTGGTTAATAAGTAAGTATATGCTATATACCCTCTGAATTCTTTTAGGTGAATAGCATGTACCTTCTGGTTTTTGAAAGACTTGAAAAAACAAGTATTATTAAAATATTTAAGGAAAATTAAAAAATAAATTTATTAGAATTTGATTCTTAGGCAATACTTATAGTTATTAAGTTAAGCAATCTTAGGAAATATTATAGTTATACTTGTACTTATTGCAATACTTATCTTAGGCATTATGTACACTGCCTTACTATTAATATCCGGACACCCCTCAGTGGATGTGGAAACAGGTCCTATGCATGCAACACGTCACAGAACCTGCTATAAATACGTACACTGGGCTTCAAACAGACAATTGCAAAAGTGGGCATGCAAGTAACACATTCAACAGAATTAACAGACTTCCAACATGGAATAATAGGAGGATGCCACATAAGCAAGCATTCTGTACGAGACATCGCAGTCACTCTGGGGATCCCCAGGTCAAGAGTTAGTGACATCATATGTAAATGGCAGAGGAATGGGACTGAATCTGGTAAACCCCGAAAAATAACAGAACAGAACAAGAGAATTCTGTGAAAAACTGTGCGTGAAAATCTTAATTTGCCATTTTGTGAGCGTGTTGGGACTAATGTCAGCACTAGTACAATACGTTTTAACCTGGCATGATATGGGTTACAGTGGTTGCAGCTGTTCACAAGCCATTGATCACCTTAACAAATGCTGGACGCTGATTAATATGGTGTAAGGAGCGCGAATCCTGGACTGTAGAGCAGTGGAAAACAGTCCTATGGACAGACGAATCGAGTTTCGTGCTCTAACCAGTCTGATGGCCGTTCCTGAGTGGTGCAAATGCCAGGAGAACAGTTCCTTCCTGATTGTATCCTCCCAACAATGAAGGTTGATGGAGGCAGTGTCATGGTATGGGACTCGTTTCATGGTTTGGCTTGTGCCCATTAGTTGTTATTGACAAAACCATGAATGCTGTAAAATACCAGGACAGCTTGGCCAATTATTTACTTCCAACATTATGGCAGTACTACGGGGAAAGCCCATACCTGTATCAGCAAGACAATGTGCCATTCCATACTGCTTGGGTCGTAACAGAGTGGTTTGAGGATATGGGTGTGGAAAAGTTGGATTGGCCATCCCAGAATGCTGATTTAAATCCTATCTTTGGGAAGTATTGAATCGTTGAGTATGTGCACGTTGAGATTGCCCAAAGTACAAGGCTGAACTGGTGGCTGCATTAAAGGCCGAGTGGAGGAACATATCACCTGGCATTTATAAAAAGCTGGTTGAGAGTATTCCGTGAAGATTTAAAGCCGTCTTAAAAGCAAAAGGTTTCGGCACAGAATATTAAATGACACAATAAAAGCTCTTTTTTGTCTAAAGGCAGATATCTGGATATTAATGGTAGGCCAGTGTATATATACAGGGTGTCTCAAAAATATTGGTACAAATGTTTATGGGAGGTAGGTAACATCTAAAGGAATGTGAATCGCATAGGAAACCGGAAACGTCACGAGAAAGTAGTAGCAGAGGCACAAGAAGCAGAAATGACACGAGACAGTAATTAGTGGCAAACATTTATTTGACATAATATTAACAGTGGAGTACGAGATGGATGCATTTCATGATGTTACAACAGATGCTTGAAGGTTCCACCATGAGACACGATGCATGCGTGATACTGACGCAGCATGGATAGGCGGACATGGTCAAACACACCTGGAATTTATTTGACAGTAGCAGCAGTGCAGACGAGTCTCGCCACGAGATTCATTTCCGTCTCCACAGGCGTTTATACATGATAGATTTGAGGGCCCTCCCACAGAAAGAAAACAAGGCTCGATAAATCAGGTGAGCGTGGGGACCAGGCAACGGGTCCACCACAGCCAATCCATCGACGCCCAAAATGCCTGTTCAAATGGTCACGAACACACCTTCCATAATGGGCAGGCCCCGTCATGTTGAAACCAAATGTTGCATCTCACATTTGCTGGATCATCGTCAAGTAACCCTGGTAGAACTTGTTCAAGAAAGATCCGATATTTAGCGGAGTTCATGCAGGATGGTAACAGGTATGGGCTGACTAAGCAGTCACCGACCATACCTGCCCACACATTTATTGCAAAACGATGTTATACCGCATGGGGGCGCACACTGTGTGGGTTGTTGTGAGCCCACACATGAGCATTGTGCTGGTTGAATAAGCCTTCCCGAGTGAAATAAGCCTCATCCGTGAACAAAACACAGGTTGGAAAATTCAAGTCTTGAACACTCACTGCGCAAAAGTCACATGTCCAGGATGATCTTGGAGGAGCAGTAACTGAACCCTTTGGAGATGAAAGGATTGGTAAGGAGTCATCGTGCCAGACACACTGTACACTGCAACGAGACACTCCTAATGCAGAGGCAACGGCATGTGTGCTGGTAGTAGGATCATTCTGGACAGCATTCAACACACTTTCTTCCATGGCGAGAGTTCGCGTCGAACGTGGTCTGCTCACACTACTCCTGTTACCTCTAAATGACCCATAATCACACAAATTTTGATGCCCACGCGCAAACAAACGGTGGTTCGGTATATGTCTGTCTCGGAAGCGTTCTCCATAAATTTGTTGAGTGGCTCGTCCATTGCCCTCTGCTAATCCATACACTAGGTGCATGTCTACCAGCTCACAGTTCGTATATCGATGCATGCTCTTTGTGCGGCAATTACTGCTTGAATGAGTAAACCAGAAATTTTCCCTCTTGCGAACTGATGAACAGCGCCATGTACCGACTTCGGTGATGTTTCTGGTTATGGGTTCCTATGCGATTCACATTCCTTTAGATGTTACCTACCTCCCCCTAAATGTTTGTACCAATAATTTTGAAACACCCTGTATACATGGGTATACACTGTATACCCTCTGGAATTCGATTAATAAGCACTGTATAATCTCTACGTATGTAACGTTCACAGAGTATACCTTCTGCTAATTTTAAGACTATAGCACTGCTATCAACCATACAAAACTCCTGCTATTTTTGATTTGATAAAACTTTTAAGTGAAGCCAATTATATTACCTTCCAGGGTAAAGTTTTCAAACAGTTTTTTGGTCTACCCATGGGGTTAAATCTGAATGGTTTATTAGTTTACCAGTATTTAAATAATACATTTAAAACCCTTTCTTCCACATTTCAACTACTACGGTAGAAATCTTGATGATATATTTTACATCACAGATTCCGGAACCATACAGGACATTTCACTGAACTTTAATATTGATACAAGATTAAACTTGACAATGGAAAAAGAAAATACTGAAACGAAAGTACACCAACACAAGCATGTTTCTACATTACAAGAGCTATCATCCCTTTACTTATAAAAGGTCCATTATCCTAAATCAATTTCTCAATGCTTACAAATACTCAACATCCGAAGCAGTCCTAAACACAGAAATACAAACATTAAGAAACAGATTTCAAAATAGAGGCTACCCCTTTCCTATTATAAACGAAATAAGTTTACAAGCAAAAAATAGATTACATAATACCGCACCAGCCATCAATAATAATATAAAAAAATATTTTATTTCTTTACAATATATTGAACAATGGACAAACAACTAAATAGTATTTTCAAAGACACAATTCAAAATCATAGCCAAACCCACCAAGAAACAAACTATGTGCAGCCCTTAATAATCACTCAGTCTGATCCGCTACCACGCTCCAAATAAATGATTTAGTCTACAGTCTGTCTTGCAAGGATTGCAACTCTTCATACTAGGGATTTCTTTGCTATGGACTCAATATGAGGATGAAGCAACATTCAACATCTGTCCATGTGATCAGTGAATGCCACACCTTTCTATTCAATGAAGCAAAAATACTTAGCATCCAACATGATTATACCAAATTATTAATTGCATCAAAATTCAGTCTATGTACATCACTCCCACCCCCATATTAGATTCATGGTCCTTCATGCGCATGCACCAAGATAGCAACTAATCTCCATTCTATAAATTCTGTCACAAAACTCATGGTTTCACTTTTCTGTGATCATGACTTTAGTTGAAAAGCACCCCTCCCCTCCGCTTCAGGGAAGTAACAAAATTCTTTTAATTCCTTAATGTTTCAGTGGATTCTTAACGTTTTTTATTTTTTAGCATTTGTTTTTAAAGTGTTTAAAGGAGGGACTTGTTGTTTAAATTGGTTTCAAAGTATTTAAATTGTTTTTAAAGTATGGACTTATTGTCTTCCCATGCTCAAAGATTTTGATTGGTAATTCAATGTAATTTTGGGTTCAGGTTTAGCGTCCATGGGCCACCGATTACGTGGTGCATTAGATCATTGATTCTGTCTAAGAGCATGAGGAATTCATGTAAATTATTTGCATAGTTAATTCAACAACAGAAAGTATTGGCACAGTTCAGATTACTGTTTAAAATCATTGATTCAATCTAAGAGCATGAGGAATTCATGTAAATTATTTGCATAGTTAATTCTACAATGGAGAGTATCAGCACAGAAATGTTCATAGAGGTAATTCCTCCTTTTCTTAACTAATTGATGTATAACGCAGAATGTATTGAGCCATTGCAGCTAATGGCGGATTACCCATTAAGGCAATGAGGCACTTGCCTAGGGGGCCCCTAGGCTTTGGGGGGGCCCCAAGCCAAGACATTTTCCTATAGTGTTCTAAAATAGATTAATATTTTCAGTAAACATCATAAAAATCTTGATTAATTTAAGCGAAAATTTAAGCAAAAAATTCAAAAGTGCAAAATTTCATTTATTTGCCACCTAACTTTTATTTATTTTTTATTATTTTTTGGGGGCCCCCCCAAATATAATTTGCCTAGAGGCCCCAACTATCCTTAATCCACCACTGTCTGTCATCTATTAGTTACATTAATAATTTATGGAACAACAGCTTGTTATTATTACAATTATTAAATCCTTAAACATATCAAAATTATAGTACTACTTATAAATGTAAAAATACATCAATTAGAAAAAGTGAGGTTTTTCTTTTTACTATGGTGGGACCAATGGTTATTGAATGAAGAGGTAATAGGTGGGATGCAAAAGGTTGAGAAGTACTGCTCTTGGACATTAGATCACAACTTGATGATGGTCTCTTCTCCAATTGAGCCTTTCTCTTGTCAGCATTTCCAACCTCATGCTTGGCATTACATGAATGCAAAATGTAATGATCTGCAAGATTTATTTTCTTCATTTCCTTGTAGTAGTGGCACGTGATGCAAGAAAGCAAGTGTAGGAGCTTATGCAGCATCAGCCAAAAAAAAAAAAAAAAAAAAATCACACCATTCCCTCCAAATGCCTGTCCAGTTCCTCCTTAAATTTATTTAACCTATCAACTTCCACGACAGATGGAAGTTTGTTCCAGCAATTAACCACCCGCTGGCTAAAGGCAAATTTCCGCACATCTATTCTACATCTGTCCTTTCTTAATTTGAAATTATGTCCCCGTAGGTTCGTAATATGAACAAGTGGAGGGATCCCATCAGAATTCAGCGTGCTCAACCCATTCAAGGCCTTATAGACCACAATCAGATCACCGCGCAGGTGCCTAGTCTCCAGCCACTGCAATTTGCAGAACTTAAGCCTCTCTTGGTAAGAGGATCCCTTCATTCCCCTCACCAATCGTGTAGCTCTTCTCTGTACACGCTCAAGCAAATCTACATCCTTCCTAAAATGAGGCCTCCAGACCTGTACGCAGTACTCAAGGCGTGGCCTGACCATTGCCTTATACAGAGGGACAATCACCTCCTTTTCCCTGCTAGCAAAATTCCTATATATCATTGACAAAACCCCATGACCTGCCCTAGCAGCCTGTCTGCATTGCTCAGAAAACTTCATATCTGACTGCACAATTACTCCCAGGTCTTTTTCATTTTCTACCACCTTAAGTGTAGTACCACACAGTTGGTACGTTTCTCTGGGGTTACTTCTACCCATATGCAATACTTTGCATTTGTCAAGGTTAAACTTCAGTTGCCACTTCTTAGCCCATCTGCCCAAATTATCAAGATCCTGTTGCAGTAGCACACTGCCATGACTGTCATTAACAACCCTGCCAACCTTTGTGTCATCTGCAAACTTCGACATTAAGCCTGATATACTTTCATCAATATCATTGATAAATACACAAAACAACAGTGGACCCAACACCGAACCCTGTGGGACTCCACTAATAACATTAGTCCACGAAGAGCAGCACCCATTGATTACCACCCTCTGTCTTCTCCCACTTAACCATCCTTTTATCCATTGTAGCAACTTATCCTTAATACCATTCTGCTCCAATTTGTACCGTAGTCTTCCATGCGCAACAGTGTCAAAAGCTTTCCAGAAATCCAAGTATGTGATATCAAAATTATTTTTTGCATCCAGTTCCTTTGTGACCACATCATAATAACCAATCAAATTTGTCAGACAAGACTTTCCCTTAACAAACCCATGCTGTGTCTGAATTATTGCTGCAGTCTTGTCTAGATGATCCTGCAATGCATCTTTAACCAGTGACTCCATTATTTTACCCGGAACAGAAGTTAAACTAACTGGTCTGTAATTACTCGTGTCACCCTTCGATCCACCTTTGTGAATTGGGGATACATTTACACATCTCCAGTCCGTGGGAACCTCCCCTGAGTCCAAGGATGCTCTCATAATTATGGCTAAGGGTTTGCTTAGTTGCTTTGCCGCCTCCTTTAAAATAACTGGATAGATCCCATCCACCCCAGGTGCCTTTCTTATGTTTAACTTCAACAATTTCTCCTGCACTTTGCTCTCAGTTATTACAAAATCATTAAGCAGACTGCTACAATTTGATAACCTTCTTCCATTTTCAAACTGTAATAATTCCTCACGTGTGAATGTAGATGCAAAATACTCATTCAGTTTGTTTGCTATCTGAGCAGGATCATCAACAGTCTAACCATCGATGTCAAGTGGACCAATCATATTCCTCCCCTTCCTTTTAGAGTTTATATAAGTAAAGAAATCCTTGCTGTTTTTCTTAGCATCTTTTGCCAAAGATTTCTCGTAATCCGCCTTCGCCTGCTTAACATCCTTTGTGACCTGATTACAGACTAGCTTATATCTGCCACAGGCTTCTGCATCGCCTGATAATTTATATGCATCCCATGCATTTTTCTTCTCTGTCACGAGTCTCATTAGTTCATTTGATAACCATTTAGGCCTAAACCTTGAACAATATTTCTTAATCGGTATGAAAAGTCTAGTAGCTTCCATGATTAATTCCTTGAATGCTTCCCACTTAGAATTTACTGTTTGTAACATCGTCAGTTGATCCCACTGTACGGAATTTAAAAACTGTCTGAGACCACTGTACTCCCCTTTACGGAAGCAAATACCCTTTCCTTTACCCCTGACGGTAGTTACCTCTTTGAGTAAATCCCACTTCAGCACACTGTGATCACTGCCACCTAGTGGTTCCTTTATGTGCAAATTCTTAATACACGAATGATCACTGCTGATAACCAGATCAAGAGTGTTACTTTCTCTGGTTGCCTCTCGAACATGCTGCTGCAGAAAACAATCATCCAATAAATCCACAAAAGTCTGACTAGTGTGTGAGTGACCAACCCACAAGTTCCAGTCAATATCTGGGAAGTTAAAGTCCCCCATTATAAGACATTCTGATTTACTGGCCCACTCTATTTCTCTGTTCAATTGTTCATTGTACTCATTCAAGTCATTAGGCCTATAACACACTCCTACTCTTATTTTTCCTTTCGCAGTGCTTATCTCACACCAAACTGACTCAACAGAGCACTGTTCATCTATATGAACTGGGTGCACTTCCTTTGATTTTATGTTTTTCTTAATTAACAGCATAACACCCCCTCCCTTTCTGTCCTGTCTATCCTTTCTGTACACATTGTACTCCCCAAATTCCAGTTCTGCATTCCTTATATCTTTGTGACACCACGTCTTTGCTATCCCAACAATATCCGCCTTTGATGTCTTGACCAACACTTCAAATTCATCAAATTTATTTACTGTACTTCTAGTATTGGTATACATGCTCCTATGCCTATTCCTTGTTACCCTAACACATTCCATATACCTAACTATTCCATGATGACTGCCATCCGTCCCTGAAACCCCCAACACCCTTCGCTCCAGGTCGCTTCTTATTCTAATAGAAGTTGTGCAAGAATCACCTTCACCTCTGCCTGCGGTTACTGTTAAACTATTAGTCTTTGTATCCCCCCAAACTAGCAGTTTTCCGACCCACCTAACACTGCCTCGATAGCATCAGCAAATATTCTTGCACCCTTTCTATTTAAGTGTATCCCATCCCTGTAGAAGCAATCTCTCCTGTTAACAAGTACAGTCCAGGCTGAAAAAAATTCTACCCCTTGAGCCTTGCACAATCTTGCCAGGGCCGAATTGATCGACAAGGCTCTCATTATGTGCTCCCACTATAGTGTCTGGGCAGAATTGCAGACACTTTCAAATTCAACCCTATTTCACGGCTTTTTTTCAACAGTGACCTGTACTTGTTGAGTAATTCTGCCGGTCTCCTACTCTTAATATCATTAGTGCCAACTGGTACAACTATATCACCTTTTGTGCCCTTGAAAGATGATATCCGCTCTACAACGTCATCAACCTTTGCCCCTGGCAGACATACCCTGGTCCTGTTCCACCTATCCTTTTTACAAAGCATGTTCCCCGTTTCCCTGACAATAGAGTCACCAACAACTGTTCAGATTACTGTTTAAAATCATCTGATGTCAGTGTTTGCTCAGATTGTGTCTGTGAAATTATTCTTGTAGGAAGGAAATCCTTTATTCCCCACTCCACCTTAAAATCTTGTCCTTTATCTAAACCTTGGTTTTCCATTAAATATTCTAAGGCTGTTCAAGATAAGAATGTTGCATATTGCAATTGGCTTGCAGCCAAATCACCAAATTCATTTTCTGCCTGCACCACAGCTTGCAACAATTGCAAAGCAGTTATTAATCAGTGCAAACTAAATTTTGAACAGGCTAAGAGTAGTAAACTTTTTTCTTGTCCAATTGGTAGTTGAGTATTCTGGTCTCTTGCCCATCTCCATTTCTATCTCTGTCAAAACTGTATGGTTTTATTGCCACTTCAGCTAAAATTAAAGCTGACCTACTAGCATCCTACTTTCCTTCTAACTTGTGTATTGATGATCTTGATAAACCACCTATGACTATTCCAAGTACATTTCATTTAGTGCCTCCTGCGGCCTTACATCAATAGGATGTTAGAAGAATGTTGAACAGTCTGGATGCCAAGAAAGAGCCAGGTCATGACGGTATTTTTTCACTTGTTCCTAAAATTTGTGCTCCTGAGCTTACTGCTTTTCTGTGTTGCCTTTTTTTGTCATTTCTTATTCCAAGGCTGTTTTCCCTTTGACTTGGAAATTTGCTCATATCCAACCAGTTTACTAAAAAGGGTGACAAGTCCCTCCTATCCAATCATCGTCCCACTGCACTTACTTCTACTCTTTCTAAAGTAATGGAGAAATTACTTTTTAAAGTAATTCTCCATTACTTTAGAAAACAAAATAACCACCAACTCTTAAACTATCTAGAAATCTTCCATCTGTTTACTGATATGGATTTCTTCATTGTCAATCCACTGGTGATATACTGGCTTATGTTACCCATATATGAAGAAATAAATGAAAAGTTTGGTTAAACTCAAGCAGTTTCTCTTTGTTTACGTAAAGGTCTTCTAAATAAGCTACCACCTTATGGTTTGCAGACCATTTTTGTATTTTATTATCCAGTTTTCTCTCTGTTCGCTCACTGTTGTGATGGTAGATGGCTCTCTGTTTTCTAACTTATCTAATAATGCAGGTGTTTCCGAAGGTTCAGTTCTTTCTCCAACACTTTTCCTCTTGTATATTAATGACCTGTTGGCCGGGTATCCTATCCATAGTTTTGTTGATGATAGCACATTGCATTCCACCTTCCAGCAGGAGAAACCTTGCCCTGCACACACAGCTTCAATTTCTCAAATGTCCACTACCAATTCTCAAAATGCTGATCTCCAGGTAATTGTCCAATGGGGCAAAGATAACTTTGTTGATTTCAATCCAGCTAAAACACAGTCCTGCACACTAACAAGACTTTTGTGGATTTATTGGATTATTGTTTTCTACAGCAGGTTTGAAAGGCAATGAAAGGGAGTAATACTCATGTTCTGATTATCAGCAGTGTAGGACAGAAGCTTATTAAACTCTAACAGGGAGCTAAATTCGTGCAGTAGAATTTGCAGATAAAAGAACCACTAGGCGGCAGTGGTCACATTGTACTGATATGGGATTTACTTAAAGATGTAACTACCATCAGGGGTAAAGGGAATGATTTTTGCTTTCTTAAAGGTGACTACAGTGGTCTCTTACAATTTTTAAATTCTGTGCATAGGGATCAACTGGTGAGTTAACAACAGCAAATTCTAAATGGGAAGCATTCAGGGAATTAATCTTGGAAGCCGTTAGGCTTTTCATACCAAATAAGAAATACTGTTCAAGAAGGTTTAGGTCAAAATGGATGCCAGATGAACTAATGACACTCGTGGTACAGAAGAAAAATGTATAAGTTGGACATAAATTATCTAATCAAGTCACAAAGGAGGTTAGGCCAGCGAAGGCAGATTGCAAAAAATCTTTGACAAGGGATGCAAATAAAAACAGCAAAGATTTCGTTGCATATATAAACTCTAGAAGGAATGAAATGAATCAGAGTGGTCCCCTTCATATTGATGGTTCGACTATTGATGACCTTTGCTCAGGTAGCTGACAAACTGAATGAGTATTTTGCATCTACATCCACACATGAGGAATTCTGGACGGAAGCTTCTAAACTCTAACAGGGAACTAAATGATTTTCTATGAGCTAAATGTGGAGGTGCCACCGTAGCCAGGTGGGAAGGAGCAGCAGTGCGTATCACACGCTTCTTGATTAGACCGGGGTTCGAGCCTGTCACCACCAAATACGGAGGATGCGGAAAGGTCAGGGAATGACCACCGCATATTCCCGGAGCAATATTGTCTTAGTTGCTAATGCTCCTAAAAACCAAATAACAACAACAGAGCAAAGTGGAGGAAATATTGTTGAAGTTAAACATAAAAAAGGCACCTGGGGTGGATAGAATCTATCCAGTTATATTGAAGGAGACAGTGAGGGAAGTAAGCAAACCTTTAGCCATAATTATGACAGCATCTTTAGATTCAGGGAGGTCCCCATTAACTGGAGATGTGCAAATGTATTCCCAGTTCAAAAAGGTGGGTTCAAAGGGTTACACAAATAATTATAGACCTGTTAATTTGACTTTTGTTCCAGGGAAAATAATGGAGTCAATGGTTAAAGAAATATTGCAGGATCATCTAGACAAGACTGCAGTAATCGTTCAGAGCATGGGGTTGTTAAGGGGAAGTCATGCCTGACCAGTTTGATTGGATACTATGGTGTGGTCACGGAGGAACTGGAGGCAAAAAATAATTTTGATATCATATGCTTAGATTTCAGGAAAGCTTTTGATACTGTTCCACAAGGAAGACTGCTACAAATTGGAGCGATATGGCATTAAGGGCAAGGTGCTACAATGGATAAAGCGATGGTTGAGTGGGAGAAGACAGTGAGTTGAAATAAATGGATACTGCTCTTCATGGACTAATGTACACTGTTGGGCCCATTGTTGTTTTATATATTTATCAATAATATTGATGAAAGCATATCAGGCTTAATGTCCAAATCTGCACACAATACAAAGGTCAGCAGGGTGGGTAATGACAGTACGTTACTGCAACAGGATCTAGAAAATTTGGGCAGATGGGCTGAGAGGTGACAATTGAAGTTTAATATTGACAAATGCAAATTACTGCATATGGGTAGAAGTAACCTCAAACAAACATACCAACTGGGTGGCACGACATTCAGGTTAGTGGAGAATGAAAAAGATCCGGGGATAATTGTTCAGTCAGATATGAAGTTTTCTGAGCAGTGCAGACAGGTGCAAGAGTGGTTCATGGGGTTTTGTCAATGATATACAGGAATTTTGCTAGCAGGGATAAGTAGGTTATTATTTCTTGCTATAAGGCAATGGTGAGGCCACACCTTGAGAAATGCTTACAGGTCTCGAGACCTTGTTTTAGAAAGGATGTAGAATTGCTACAATGATACAGGGAATGGCAACAAGCTTGGTGAGTGGAACAAAGGGATGCTCTTACTAAGAAAGGTCAGCAAATTGTCTCCCAGGTGCTCAGTCTCCAGACTGAACACATGTGAGGTGATCTGATTGAGGTATATAAGACCTTGAATGGTGGGAGCACGCTCGATGCTGATAGGATTCTTCCTCTTGCTCAGATTACAAACCTGAGGGGGCATAAATTCAAATTGAGGAAAGGCAGTTTTGGAATAGTATGCGGGAATTTGCCTTTAGCCAGTGGGTAGTTGATTGCTGGGACAAACTTCCCTCTGTCATTATGGAAGTTGATAGTTTTGATAAATTTAAAGAAGAACTGGACAAACATTTGCAGTGAATGGATGGATGAATTGGGAATTTTTTTTTTTCTTTTGCAGATGCTCTATAAGTTTGCTGTCTTGCGTCATAAGCTACTGGTAATGCTAAAAGAATTCTTCAGCTCCTATTCCTATCATCGATGAGACTCAGCTTTCTAGGCAAGATCATATATCTCTATTAGGGATTACCTTGACTTCTAATTTCTCTTGTCATAAGCACATCACAAATATTGTTTCCTCTGCATCTAAAAAACAAAATTACTGCTCACTTTGTACAAATTTGTGCTTACATGGAATATTGTTTCCACATCTGTGGCACTGTTCCCAAAACCACTCTGATACTTGTAGATATCATTTAAGAGGAGCAATTAGTTAATTCATGTCCCATTTGTAACAAATCGCCCATTATCTTGTCATAGATTCTGCTTCTGCTTTCTGTTTCTGCTATATGCATTTTGTGTAGATATCTCCATGGGTGTTGTTGTTCTGAATTGGCTTCTTTAATTCTCGCTCTCTCTCTCTCTTCCAGACTAATATGAACATGTCCCGCAACCAGTCAGTATCCTTTTACTTTCGATCTTCATCTCATAGAGCCAACTTTTCTTTTTCCTCATTTATTTCTTTAGCTTCTGTTTTCTGGAAAACCTCTCTTCATATGTATTTCTTGAAAATTACAGTCTACAGAAATTTAAAGGTAACGAGAACAAGTATCTTCTTCATCTTCTCAACATTCAGCCCATGCTCTAATAACTCTTATACTTGGGTTTTGATTAAAAAAAATTATGAGAACATCTTTGAAGTCAGAAAGCCCCTGTGGACTGAAGATGTTCAAATGTATCCCCATTTCACAAAAGGGGGATCAAAATGTGACACAAGTAATTACATACTTATTAGCTTAACTTCTCTTCTATAGAAAGTAATGGAGTCCCTTTGGTAAAGAATTAATACAGGACTAGCTAGACATGAATGTAATACTTCAGTCATAGCATCGATTTGTTAAGGGGAATTCTTGTCTTATCAATTTGATTGATCAAAAACTAATGGGATTGAAATCATATGCTTGGATTTCAGTTTAGCTTTCCATACTCTTTCACATAAAAAGACCTGTACAGATCGACGTGGTGCGGCATTAGGGACAAGTTTACTGCTATGGATAAAAGGATGGTTGAGCGGAGTAGACAGACCAGTTATCAGTGGACACTACTTTTCATAGTCTAATGTTATTTCTGGAGTCCCCCAGGGTTCAGTGCTTGGCCCATTGTTGTTTTCTGTATTTATTAATGATGTTAATGAAGGTATATCGGGCCTAATGTCTGAGTTTGCAGATGGTACAAAGATTGGCAGGGTTGTTAATGACAGTGATGACGGTGTGTTACTGCAACAGGATCTAAAAAAATTTGACAGATTGGATGAGAAATGGAAATTGAAGTTTACTCAGAGTAACATATTGACTGTGGTACTACACCCAGGGTAATGGAAAATGAAAAACTGGGGGGGGGGGGATAATTGTGTAGTCATATATGAAGTTCTCTGAGCACTGCAGACAGTCTGCCTTGACAACTCATGGGGTTTTGTCAAGAATATACAGGAATTTACAGGATGAGGTGATTATCTCATTGTATAAGGCAATGGTTAGGTCACAAAATTGCAGCGTCTGGAGAGTAGGTGCCTGCGAGTTGATCTGATTGCAGTATTTAAAAGTTTGATTCGATTGAGAAAGCTCAATGCTAGTGGGATTCTGCCTCTTGCTCAGACTGTGCAAATCAGGGATCATAAATTGAAATTAAGGAAGGGTAGTTGCAGAATAGATGTTCAGAAGTTTGCCTTCAGCCATTGGGTGGTTTATTGCCAGAACAAACTTCCATCTCTTGTTGTGTATGTGGATAGTATAAATAAATTTGAGGAAGAACTAGATAAACTATTGGAGGGAATGAAAAGGTGAAATGGGAAGTGGTTTTTTTTTTTTTTTTTCTTATTTTTACCAGATGCTATATAACTTGCTGTTTTGCATCATTTGTCACTTACTGACTAGTACTAAGTTCATTTTATGTGTTTTTGCTAGGGTTCAAGAACAATCTAAAGATAAGTAATAGAATCTTCTTAAAGATTATATGAGGATTGAGTAAACTTCAGTATTAACAGAATCCTCCATCTTGCTCACACTACATACACACATAAGGGGTATAAATTTAAATTGTGGAACGATGGTTGCAGAGTAGATGTGCAGAAATTGGCCTTCAGCCAGCAGGTGGTTAATTTTTGGAATAAACTCCTATCAGGTGCTGTAGAGTTGGGTACTTTTAATACGTTCAAGGATAAACTAGATAAATGGTTAGAGGGGATGGACAGGTGATATGGAAAATGTTGGCGGTTTTTTTGGTTTTTTTTGTTAATGCTGTATGCACGTGCTGTCTTGCATAATTGCTTTTACTAATACTATATTAAAAATTAAATAACATATTAGTACATAATACTAATACTCAAAAAAAAAGAAACTGTGTATTGACTAAAGCATTTCGTTAACAACAATTAAACTAATATTTACATTAAGGAGAGATACATAAATGCATAAAATTGGTTAGTAATGATAAGCAGTGATGTACAATGAAATAATGTATTAGAAGATGAAATGCACATGGCATAATTTCTTATGGGTTTAGGTAATTAACTATATAATATCGGTGTAGATACACCATAGATTACCCATAAAATTGAACTACGTATGTAGTGTAAAAGGCATCATTTTAATTGTATCTCATATTGTGGGTGCATTCACAACAAGACAGCTGGTATTGAACTACTTCAAATAAATAAAGCATCTCTAGTAGAGAAGACTACTGTTATTTATTTTCAGTGGATACCACCACCCAGACAATTGTTTCGAAGCTATATGGCTTCATCATCAGTGAGTGAGTGAGTGAGCGAGCGGGTACTCTAGTAATGCAACATGCCATCACAGTTGCAAGGTTATTTCCACAATATGAGAGATGCCAAATGGTGTATAAATAATAAACTATATAATAAATAACGATATTGTATAGTTAATTATCTAAACAAGAAATTATGCCTTGTTGCATTTCATCTTCTAATACATTATTATTTATACACCATTTGGTATCTCTCATGTTGTGGAAATAACTTTGCAACTGTGATGGCATGTTGCATTCCTAGGGTACCTGTCCACTCACTGATGATTAGCATTAGCATTAGTAAAGGCATATGATGCAAGAAAGCAAGCTTATGCAGCATCAGCCAAAAAAAAAACGCTCCCATTTCACCCCTCCATTTGTTCCAAGTACCTGTCCAGCTCAGCCTTAAATTTATTTAGGCTATCAACTTCCACAACAAAGGATAGAAGTCTGTTCCACCAACCAACCACCCGCTGGCTAAAGGCAAACTTCTGCACATCTATCCTACATCTGTCTTTCCTCAATTTGAATTTATGCCCTCTCAAATGATTATTCTGAGCAAGAGGAAGAATTCCATCAGCATTGAGCATGCTCAAGCCATTCAAGGCTTTATACACCTCAGTCAGATCACCTTGTAGGTGCCTAGTCTCCAGACACTGTAATTTGCAAAATTTAAGCCTTTCTTCATAAGAGCAACCCTTTCTATCATTCACTAATCTTGTTGTCCTTCTCTGTACTCATTCCAACAGCTCTACATCCTTCTTAAAATGAGGCCTCCAGATCTGTATACAGTACTCAAGGTGTGGCCTGACCATTGCCTTATACAAAGGGATAATCACCTCATTTGTGCTAGAAAAATTCCTGTATATCATTGACAAGACACCATGAGCTGCTATTCTTGCATACCGTCTGCACTGCTCAGAAAACTTCATATCTGCCTGCACAATTACCGCCAGGTCCTTTTCGTTCTCTACCACTGTCAGTGTAGTACCACAGAGTTGATACATCACTCTGGGGTTGCTGCTTCCCATATGTAGTACGTTACATTTGTCAATGTTAAACTTCATTTGCCACATCTCAGCCCATCTACTCAACTTTTCTAGATCCTGTTGCAGCAGTGTACTGTCATTAGTGTCCTTAACAACCCTGCCAACGTTCGTATCATCTGCAAACTTGGACATTAAGCTTGATATACCATCATCAGTATCATTTATAAATACAGCAAACAACAATTGACCCAATACTGAACCCTGAGGGACTCCACTAATAACATTAGTCCACAATGAGCGGTGTCCATTGATTACCACTCTCTGTCTTCTCCCAGTCAACCATCCCTTTATCCATAGCAGCAATTTGCCTCCAATGCCACACTGCTTCAATTTGTGGAACAGTATCAAAAGCCTTCCTAAGATCGAAATATATGATATCAAAGTTATTCCCTGCATCCAGTTCCTTTTTTACCACATTATAGTATCAAATCAAATTGGTCAGACAAAACTTCCCTTTAACAAAACCATGCTGTGTCCGAGCTATAACTGAAGCCTTGTCTAGATGATCCTACAATGCTTCTTTAACCAGTGCCTCCATTAATTTTCCTGGAACAGAAATTAAACTAACAGGTCTATAATTACTTGTGTTGCCCTTTGATCCTCCTTTGTGAATTGGGGTCACATTTGCACATCTCCAGTCCATGGGTACCTCCCCTGAGTTCAAAGAAGCTCTCATAATTATGGCTAAGAGCTTGCTTAGCCATATTCATTTATTACAAAATCAACCAGGGGATTTTATACAAAATCCCCTGGTTGATTTTGTAATAACTGAGAGGAAAGTGTAGGAGAAATTGTTGAAGATAAACATAAAAAAGGCACCTGGGTTGGACGGGATCTATCCTTTAATATAACTGGATAGATCCCGTCCAACCCAGGTGCCTTTTTTATGATTATCTTCAACAATTTCTCCTATACTTTCCTCTCAGTTATTACAAAATCATCCAGCTCACTGCCAGAGTTTAACTCACCTCCAGAGTTAGGTGGGTCGGAAAACTGCTAGCTTGGGGGGATACACGGACTAATAGATTAACAATAGCCACTGGCAGAGGTAAAAGTGATTCTTACACTACTTCTATTGAAATGCAATTGAGCAGCAGCCTAAGCAAGGCAATGGGAATTTCCAGTACTGCTGGGAATCATAGTGGAACAAGTAAATACATGGACTGTGTTAGGGTAACTAAGAGTAGAAACAGGTGCATGTACACCAATGCTAGGAGTATAGTTAATAAATTCGATGAGCTTGAAGTGCTAGTTAAGACATCAAAGTCAGATATTGTTGAGATATCAGAGACATGGTGTCAGACATGTGCAGAACTGGAATTTGGGGAGTACAATGTGTACAGGAAGGGAGGAGAGGTTATGCTGTTAGTTAAGCAACACATGAAATCTAAGGAAGTGCATCCAATTGATGTGGGTGGACAATGCAATGTTGAGTCTGTTTGATGTGACATAAGCACTGGGAAAGGAAAAATGAGAGGTGTGTGTGTTATAGGCCTAATGAATCTGATGAGTATAATGAGCAATTATGCAGAGAAAAAGAGTGGGCCAGTAAATTAGAGTGTCTTATAATGGGGGATTTTAATTTCCCGGATATTGACTGGAATTTGTGTGTTAGTCACTCACACGCTAGCAAGACTTTTGTGGATTTATTGGATGATTGTTCTCTACAGCAGCATGTTTGGGATGCAACTAGAGGGAGTAATACTCTTGATCTGATTATCAGTAGTGATTCTTCACGCATCAGGAATCTGCAGATAAAGGAACCACTAGGTGGCAGTGATCACATTGTGCTGAAGTTGGATTTACTCAAAATTTAACTACCATCAAGGGTAAAGGGAAGGGTTTTTGCTTTCGTAAAGGTGACTACTGTGGTCTGATATAGTATTTAAATTCTATACGGTGGGACCGTATAGAATTTACCAACTGATGACGTTACCAACAGCAAATTCAAAATGGGAAGAATTCAAAGAATTAATCTTAGAAGCTACTAGGCTTTTCATACCAACAAAGAAATATTGTTCAAGATTTAGACCTAAATGGATGTCAGAGGCATGTGACAGAGAAGAAAAATGCATGGGATACATATAAATTAACATGTTACACAGAAGCCTAAGATAGATATAAGCTGCTCTGTAACCAAGTTACAAGGGAGGTTAGGCAGGCGAAAGCAGATTACGAAAAATCATTGGCAAAGGATGCAAACAAAAACAGCAAAGAGTTCTTTACAAACTAAATTTGCATCTACATTCACACATGAGGAGTTATTCAGGGTGGGGAATGCCAGAGGTGTATTCAACTCTGGTAGTAAGCTAGATAATCTTGTAATAACTGAGAGTAAAGTGGAGGAGAAATTGTTGAAGATAAACATAAGAAAGGCACCTGGGGTGGATGGAATATATCCAGTTATATTAAAGGTGGCAGCAAAGGAAGTAAGCAAACCCTAAGCCATAATTATGAGAGCTTCCTTGGACTCAGGGGAGGTACCTATGGACTGGAAATGTGCAAATGTGACCCCAATCCACAAAGGAGGATCAAAGGGAGACACAGGTAATTACAGACCTGTTAGTTTAACTTCTGTTCCAGGGAAATTAATGGCGGCACTGGTTAAAGAATCATTGCAGGATCATCTAAACAAGTCTTCAGTTATAGCTTGGACACAGCATGGATTTGTTAAGGGGAAAATCTTGTCTGACAAATTTGATTGGATACTATGATGTGATCACAAAGGAACTGGATGCAAAAAATAATTTTGATATCATATACTTGGATTTCAAAAAAGCTTTTGATACTGTTGCACATGGAAGACAGCTGCACAAATTGGAGCAGTGTGGCATTGGAGGCAAATTGCTGCTATGGATAAAGGGATGGTTGAGTGGGAGAAAACAGAGAGTGGTAATCAATGGACACTGCTCACCGTGGACTAATGTTGTTAGTGGAGTCTCTCAGGGTCCATTGTTGTTTTCTGTATTTATAAATGATATTGATGATGGTATATCAAGCTTAATGTCCAAGTTTGCAGACGAAGGTTTGCAGGGTTGTTAAGGACACTAATGACAGTACACTGCTGCAACAGGATCTAGAAAGGTTGAGCAGATTGGCTGAGAGGTGGAAAATGAAGTTTAACATTGACAAATGTAAAGAACTACATATGGGAAGCAGTAATCCCAGAGTAACGTATCAACTGTGTTGTACCACACTAACAGTGGTAGAGAATGAAAAGGACCTGGGGGTAATTGTGCAGGCAGATATGAAGTTTTCTGTGCAGTGCAGACGGTATGCAAGAATAGCAGCTCATGGTGTCTTGTCAATGATATACAGGAATATTTCTAGCAGGGATAAGGAGGTGATTAACCCCCCTTGTATAAGGCAATGGTCGGGTCACACCTTGAGTACTGTATACAGGTCTGGAGGCGTCATTTTAAGAAGGATGTAGAGCTGTTGGAATGAGTACAGAGAAGGACAACAGTGAATGGAAGAAAGGTTGCTCTTATGAAGAAAAGCTTAAGTTTTGCAAATTACAGTGTCTGGAGGCTAGGCACCTGCGAGGTCATTTGATTGAGGTGTATAAAGCCTTGAATGGTTTGAGCCTGCTTAATGCGGATGGGTTTCTTCCTCTTGCTCAGAATAATCTCCTGAGAGGGCATAAATTCAAATTCAGGAAAGATGGTTGCAGGATAGATGTGCAGAAGTTTGCCTTTAGCCATTGGGTGGTTGATTGTCAGAACAAACTTCCATCTGTCGTTGTAAAAGTTGATAGCTTAAATAGATTCAAGGCAGAACGTGACAAACATTTGGATCAAGTGGATGGGTGAAATAAGGGGTTTTTTTTTTTTTTTTTTTTTGGCTGATGCTATATAAGCTTGCTTTCTTGCATCATGTGCCTTTGCTAATGCCAAATATATAATGTCATTCCTGCAAGTGATAGGTTGCCCTGCAACTGTGCAATTGAATTCTTTTTATTATTATTATTATTTTTTTTTTTTATGATAATCATTAAAAGAGACTACACACATTTCTATGGCTTGATTGTCATCATTATCCTTGACCCATTGGTAATTTTCATTTATGGCTATTTCAAGTACAAGGCAACCTTGAGAATAAGCAGTAGTCTTGTAAATTTTGATATTATCAGCATATGTTAGCAAGGATGAACTGACATTATGTATGGCCATGGTGATAGCAATAATAAATATCTAAAATAAACCCGGACCCTCTTTGGATAGGGAAGGTGTTAGAATAAGTTTGATTGTATTTGATTATGGAAGATTTCTCATTAAGAAGATCAAAAACCATTTTAATGCTTTTCCTTCCACTTCTATATGCTGAAGTTTTATTTCTAGGATATTATGTGGTACTGGATTGAATGCTTTAGATATATCAAAAAACACCACATCTAGTTATATATTTTTGTGAAATGTAGTTCTCATTTCATATTTATGGTAAGTAAATTTGTGGATGTTAATCTCCAGTGATGAATCCATTATGTATATTATCCAGTTTATTTTTAATAAAGCTACTAGTCTAGTTTGAATGAACTTAGATAGGTGATTAGCTTTATGAATTGGTCTGAAGGAATTAGGATTTGTCCTATCACCTTTTTTGTACATGGGAATAATAATACTAAAACAGCCATACATAAGAAGGGTGATTGTTTTAGTATTATTGGTATCCTTCCTGCAACGAAACAATTGTTAATTAAATGTACAAGCTGATTTTGTAAGATTTAAAGACCTTTTTAAGGAGGTGTTATGCTCTTAAGTCAAAAAATGGATGCCCTTTGATGACTAAGTCTGTAAAGGCAAATATTTCAAGGCCTGGAGAGTAATAAATCTGGAGTTGGCAAATTGCCTAGTACTGTGTAACATGCTTCTGCCCTGAATCGTTCAGCCCCAGAGATAAGTAATCACACACAGACCAGTTCATTTTAGTTACAAATAAAGTAATTTTAGTACAGGACTTAATTATTAGGGAAACTGGGAATGTTTTCTCTAATACAGCCAGATAGAACAAATCAGAGTGTGCCTGGAACAAAAATATATGATTATTACTAACTAGTTGTCAGTTCTTAACAGTACTGAAGATTGTGCAGATATTAATGTAAGATCATGCTAGAAAAATGACATGAGATAGATATGAACGTTCCATCTGCACTTTTGCCTAGATGTGATAAGAGGGATTATATGGTGAGATCTTTATAGGTTAACTCCAATCTTGAGAGACTCTAGAAGGCTTGTGGTAAGAAACGTTTCTTGGCATGGGGAGATGCAAGAGACTTTGCTAATGTCACAGAGGTGGCATTTCAAAGGAACTGCTGTTTGGAAGGAAATTGAATTAGGGGACTCTGGTTATACAGTAATAACTTGGAAAGTAATAGAGGTGGTATAGGACTTGTAGGGGGGAAATGCTTACTCATACAGTAAGAGCCAGAACTTACATTAGAACTATGGGACTGTAAGAAAATAATAGATGATGAAGTCAATAAATGCCAGTACTATTCAAAATGTCCATATGGAAAATTAATGGGGAAGTACTGCCATAAGCAATTACATGGAATACATTAGGAATACAAAGAGCATAGAAAAGACCCAGAATAGTGTAAAGGGAGTATAAAATAAAACTGATAAAAGAATATAAGAGAGCAATACTGATAGAAGATAGTTAATAAGTTTGATGAAATTGAAACACTGAATTAAATCGGCAAACGCCATTGTAATAGGGATATCAGAAACAGGAGCCACAAATATTGTGCCGAATTTGAACATATGGTGGACCACCGCTTTACGATATTAATCCATTCCAGAGTCACTATCTCTTGCAAATATAATGTGAATCCAATAATGCATTGTTTTTTGGTAATTCATTCCAAGATCTTGGAAGTTGAATTTTTCACTATATAACTAAGCTATTTATCTCTCTAAGAGGTGATTTTTATAATGGAAATTGTACATATTGATTAAAACTAATATATTGATTAAAGCACAACACAAAAAGTTACTTCAACTAAAGAATGCAAAAACGAAACATGCGGCCAACACTTTTACAAACGCTGCTATTGGCTGCGAGGAAGGACCACATGGTCCATTCGGAGACAACTGTAAGCCCATCCCATTCTGAAGTGAAATAAGTAGGCACTGGTTAACATGATCACTGGTTAGTGGAATCAGCCACTTTAATTTCAAAAAACCTTCATTGTTATCATATGTTTGATTATAAGAATCAATTTTGAATGCCTTTGTGATATTTTTCTAAAGCACATTTCTGGAGGTCTCTACCATAAAATAAAAACAATTTACAGTTTCCGGTGTATTTGGCCTTTCTGTTAGTGCAACCTTTTATAAACGGTAGTAAACTGTCTTATTGCATTTGCGATAATACTGATAGCTGGAATTCTGTGGGTTTTTATGTTACGAAATGTGTTTAATATGGCGAAATGTGTTTTCCCTTACTCTCCAATCATATAAAAAAACATAAATTTTCTGAATCTTCTCTTCATTCCTACTTTTTAAGATTCATAAACTTGATACTCTCTATCTCACTTGAATGTATCCTGTTAGTAGCAATTAGGGCATGCATTGTTCTTTGTTATTGATATCTTTTTTACTGTTTTAAATTTTACAACCCCCCCCCCCCCAAATAATTGATATTTCTGTTAGTGAACAGAAATATCAATTAGTTAGTATGTACATATTACTGTATTAATTAAGCTATGTACGTAAGTGTAAATTTATTTTTATTTTTCTAACCTGTGGAAAACATTCTTCCGATTTTCATGTATCATTTAATTTTATTAATTGTTAATGTAAAGAAAGTGTAAATTTGTGATCTTTACTTTTATAACCTGGATAACATTCCTCCTATTTTCGCTTATTAGAATCACTGTTTAATAGAATTAAAATTCACTTTCCAAATGTGGTCGCAATGACCAGTGCTGGCGCGTACTACATATCCTATAGTGGATGGTATTTTGTTGTGGAGAGTCCATCATAAAGTAATTTGATCGTATAGTTAACCAATTGTAATGCAGGGATCCATTGTAATAAGTTCGGTGGGAACAGGTAAGACTTGTAGAGGAGTTATGGTTCTGAACAGAAAACATAGATTTAAAAAAATTACTTGCCCTCCAAAATGTATCCAGACATATGAATTTCACATCGAGTTATTGCCATTCACTTCATTAATGTTGTCAGTCTACCCTTTTGCTGCTGTGACACACTCTACCTGCCTGGGTAGGCTTTCCACCAATGAATAATAAACTACAGCAAATATAACCTTAGAGTCCTTCTGCAGAACAGTGACCAGTTGAGCCACCAATGTGGAATCTGTTGGTCTGACTCTCACCCAATGTTCATCTCAGAGTTCATATTGGAATGCTGTGCTGGCCATTCCAACCTTTGTACATTGACATCCATTAACCATTCTTAAACAGTACTGTGTATGGTACAGTAATGAATGCTGTGCTGTGCTGTGCACAGCACAGTGTTCATATTGGAATGCTGTACTGGCCAGCACAGCACAGCACTTTTGTATTCATATTGGAATGTAAAAGATAATGCAGTTAGTTTGCAAATCAGTGGAAATCAGTTTGTGTAGTGACAAATCTTGCTATATCCTATTTCAATCAGATGGGTGGGTAGGAGTGTAAAGGATGTCCAGAGACTTGTCTTCTGTTGGAGTGCATTGTGACAACAATGAAGTTCAGAGGTGGGGATTATGTTATGCAGCTTTTTTTCATGGTATTACAATTTGGCAGTTCTTGAGTACAGATACAGGTTTGTTTCAACAGTATAATGCCCCATGCCATACACAGTACTGTTTAAGAATGGTTAATGGATGTCAATGTACAAAGGTTGGAATGGCCAGCACAGCGTTCATAATGGAATGCTGTGCTGGAAATCAGTTCTGGAATCATCTAGATAGGTTTTTCTGACCATGGAATCCCTTTTGCAAACTAGATCTTACACAGAGCGCTTTAAATCTAAATGTTCCTTGCAATTATTAAAAATTAATAACTTTAAAAAATTAACAAATTAAAAACAGTAATATATAAGTAATAGAACCTCTGGGTTCACTGTGGAATCCCCTGGTTCTGTAGAACACAGTTTGAAAATTAAAATATTGTTCATGTAAACTCCATTCACTGAAAACTTCATTTCTGCTCCTTTTATATTAAAAATAAAAACAAGCTTAACCTTCTGCCATTTGCACCCTGAATTTAAGAGAAACACTTGTGTGGCATCTGTGTGATACTCTTTTTGTTGTTTTAATTTTAAAAAGAATAATAATTTTTCTTTTTTTACTGAATTTAAAACAGTGTCCTTATTAATTACATCTGCTAAACTCGATTAAAAATATTGAATGAAAATAACAAAAGAAATCAGTAATAATTCTTCTTCTTCTTCTTTGGTCCTTAGCTGGCAGCTGGGGGAGGCGGTTGGCCACGCAACCAGTATGCTGCTGTAGGTGCCGCAGGGTTTCGGACTTGCTCTGTGATGTTCTTCCATACCTTACGATCCATGGCGTCAGTCCTGGCCTGGTTAAGGTCGAGACGTCGGCTCTTCAAGTCATTTTCCACTTGCTTGGCCCACGTTTTCCTAGGCGCGGTCCGTTGGATGCTCCATTGGGTGGGTCGTTGTCTCCAAAGGAGTGTGGATGGTATTCTGTTCGTGCCCATTCTACATACGTGGCCAAACCATCTAAGCCTTCGCTTCTGGATTTGGTCGGCAATGGTTGGTTGCTGTTGGCATCTGGCGCGGATGGTATCATTAGTGATGCGGTCGCGAAGAGAGATGCCCAAGATCTGCCGCAGGCATCGCATTTGGAATACCTCAAGTTTGTTCAAATCTAACTTGAGACAAATCCATGTTTCCGATCCGTAAAGGAGAATGGGCAGGATCAAAGTCCGGAAGAGTCGGATTTTAGTCTTTGTGGAAATGTTGGTCCTCTTCCACAGACACCATTTGAGCGAGGCGAACGCAGTGGCCGCCTGTCCAATTCTGCTGTGGATTTCCATGGTGGATGCAACTTTCTTCTCCTGGACCAGCGACCCAAGGTATTTAAAGTCCTGCACTTGCTCGATCTGGACGCCTTCGAGATAGATAGTGGCTTGCGACCCATCTGTTGTCAGGGCCTTTGTCTTACCAGCATTGATCTTCAAACCGTATGGCCGGGCAATGCGGGCAATGTCGTAGAGGATGTCTGTGGCTTCAGCATCGTTACCGGCAAGGATAGCACTATCATCAGCAAACATCAGGTCAGTCACATAGTGATCCTTGTCATATTGTATGCCCTGTCTGTTTCTGAATGCTTGCCTCATAATGGCATCGACCACGATGTTGAAAAGCAACGGGGAGGCTACATCCCCTTGGCGGACTCCAGTTTGGATGGTAAATTCCTCAGATAAAGCGTTCTGGATGCGCACCTGGCTGGTTAAACCGTTGTATGCAGTTTGGAGGAGTGTGATGACTTTTCGAGGTACATGTTCAACCTCTAGTAGTTTCCATAAGGCAGGCCGGTGGACACAGTCGAAAGCAGACTTAAAGTCAATGAAAACAATGACGGTTCGCTGTCCACACCGGATCCTCTCCTCCATCAACTGACGAATGGCAAAGATTTGATCACAGCATCCTCGCCCGGGTCTAAATCCTGCCTGTTCTTCTCGACAGGTTTGCTCGCGATGTTTTTGCAGTCTTGACTGGATGATCTTCATAAAGACCTTTCCAATGATGGAAAGGAGGCTGATGCCATGGTAGTTCTTGCAGTCCCGGTTATCACCTTTCTTGTGGATCGGTACAATAATGGCTTTCCTCCATGTTAGCGGAATTTGTTCAGTGCACCAGATGGTTTTGAGGAGTGAGTGTAGTCGGCGAAGCAGTACATCTCCCCCGGCTTTGATCGCTTCTGTGGTGACTTGGTCCACTCCTGGTGCCCTGCCATTCTTCAGAGATTGTATGGCTGCTTTCACTTCTTCTACTGTAGGCTCAACATTGACCATGGAGACCTCAGGGGGGTCGATGGAGAGTGCTGTTGCTGGCGGTCCCTGAGGTGGGTCGTGATTATACAAAGCTTTGAAGAATTCACTCCACCGTTGCAGGCGTTCGGATGGTGATCGCACGAAGGTCCCATCAGCATTCTTGATGTTGTCACTAGTCAATTTGGTCTTTCCACTCAGACATCTGAGGGTGCGGTATAGAGTGCGGTACTCGTTCTTGGACGCCGCCACTTCAAGATCGTCTGCCACTTGGTTCCAGTATGCTTCTCTTTCTGCTGTCATTCTTTGTCGGACTTCTCGGTTTAGCTGCCGGTACCGTTCAAAGTCGACCAACTTTGCCTGTTTCCGTTTGTCCACGAGGTCGAGGCACTCGTCTGATATCCATGGTTGCGTTCGACGTCGGGCAGGTGGACATAGGGGCTTGGCACATTCCAGGATGGCATCAGAGATCTGCTTTTCTTCTTCATTTATATCCTCGGGCACGGCCAGCATCTCGAAGCGGTTGGATAGGGCGATCTGATATGCCTGTTTATTGGCAGCATTCATTAGCTGCCTCCAGTCCAGCTTGGGTGACCGAGATGATCTTTTTGCATGCCGTAATTTGAGATGCACCTTAGCCCGGATGAGGTAGTGATCAGATCCACAATCAGGTCCCCTCATGGCACGAACGTCCATGAGTGATGAGCGAAATTTGGCATTGATCAAAATGTAGTCCAGGATTGCTGAGTCCTTCCCAGATGGATTTTGCCATGTAAGTTGATGTTTTTGAGGGTGCTGGAAATGGCTGTTTCCAATGATCAGGTTGTTAGATGCGGCAAAGGACAACAAACGTAGTCCGTTGTCATTGATCTTCCCATGGCCAAACTTGCCCATTGTTGTTTCCCAACCAGATCTGTCCACGCCAATGTGGGCATTAAAGTCCCCTGCGAGGATGATCACTTCTGTCTGTGGAATTGAATCCAGCGTATGTTGGAGCTGGTTGTAGAAGTCATTCTTGGTTGGGTCCAGGCTAGTCTCAGTTGGCGCATAGGCGGAGATAATATGGGTCTTGATGGTGCCCTTGACAGTAAGGACTGCCAGGTGGTCCGATATTGGTTGGAAAGCGATCACACTACTGATGGCCTGAGCATCGACCATAAAGCCCACTCCTGCTTCTCGTTTCTCACCACCAGAGTAGAATAGCATAACCGCTTCGTTAGGTGCTGGTGGTTGGATGATCATCGTTCCAGACCCGGTGAGCCTTAATTCGGATAATGCCGCGATTGATACCTTGCACCTAAGTAGTTCTTGGGCAATGATTTCCTTTTGTCCAACGTGGTGCCCCGTTCGAACATTCCATTCGCCAATGTTAATTGTCCTTTTCGGCGTAGTAAGCTTATTGCTGTGGCCAGTGATCCACTTCACACCAGCACCCTGGGTTCCCAGTGCTGGCGCATCGGCTACCCCGGATGCGGTAACATTGTTATAAGAGCTTGTTCTGTGGCCAGTGGTCCACTTCACACCAGTACCCTGGGTCCCCAGTGCTGGCGCATCGGCTACCCCGGATGCGGTAACATTGTTGTAAGAGCTTGTTCCGAATTTCATGCGGTTTCTTGCCTAGTTTCCCCGGATCTGGTCATTTCGGCAGGATGACCACCCTCCTCCTTTCGCAGCCGGGCGTGGGACCGTCCATGGCGGAGTTCAGTAATAATTAAAAAAGTTTTTGTCATGTGTTTTTAAGAATTTAAGGTCACTCATCCTCCAGATTGAAACACAAATGCTTGCATCGTATTTGGTGGATGAAACATGAACATCCGTATTTTTTGTCAGTTGTTTACGTTTAGCTGGTAAAGCCAAAACTCTGGCAAAATTTGACACCAGTTACTGGTGTCTCACGGATGTCATGTGGGAATGGTAGTTGCCTAGAAGACAGAGAGATGCTTTTGCTCACTTGGTGGTCTGTTAAACATCAAACAAAAGTTTAATGTCTTGTAATTCATAGTAATTGAATGAAAATAAAGTATTGCATAGCCAGTTAGAGAATATTGGTAGGCAAAGGTGCATGGTAGGATTTTATTTCATTTACAAATTTTAAAAACTAACAAACATTTAAAAAAATGGTGGCATCTGTCAGATGCCATACTTGCAGTTAAAAATGATAGTAATATCATCTCTCTTTCAAAACCTCACGGAACCTCAACAAACTGTGATGGAACCCAGTTTGAAACACATATTTTAGAAGACTGTTTTCTGTAGCAATTTATTCTGATATTACTAGGAGAGCAATAATCTTGATTTTTGTCACTACTAAAGTTTAATGTGGGAATAAAAATCTGCAACTTAAAGGGTCAGTATCTGGCAGTGATGAATGATTAAGGATAAAGAGAGTTTCATTATCTCAATGGGTATTATGTTGGCTATAGATGTTATTTAAGTTCATTTCAGCAGGAGTAGCTGAAATTCTTGAGAAATACTCATTGTAAATGGGAAATGTTTGTGGAAAAAATCTAGATGCTACACACAATTTCATTCGTTTAAAAGTATGACAGAAGCGAAAACTGGAATTGATGATATTGGTGTCAGAAAAGAAGGTTATTTGAGATATATAGAGATCGTCATTAGATCCTATTCAGTATGGAATGTATAAAGTAGTCTATAATTAGGTTACTACTCCTTGGGGGGAGGGGGGAGACACACCAAGTCCAGTTACAAAAAGGATATCTCGATAAAGAATCTTGTCCTTAATGGATTACAACTAGTTACTTATTATGAATTGTCTTAAACATTTAGATGCAAGAAATAAACTTCACTTCAGTAAAGCTTTTAATATAGTTGTACATGAAAGGATATTATACAGCGTTTCTCAAACTGTGTTCCATGAGATGTAAACAAGTGTTTCCGCAAAAAATTGTAATTCATAATTAAAAAAATTAAATAAATAAATTTTGCATATTTGTAGCGTACACAACTTTTGTATCATTATAACATTTAACATAATTTTTTACAGTTATTAATATACTGGCATAGACTGCGGAACACTTTAGTTTGGCGGTCTTTGCATAGAGAAATATGCGTAGAGGTAATGACACCTACGAAAAGGTAGCAATGTGGTGATCTACACGGGTGGAAAGAGAAGTAGAAGCAAACTGATGTCATAACTAAACTCACTTGTATAAATTTTTTTTGAATTAGTATTTCAAAATATTGTTAAAATAAATGACCATGGATTTGTGTTTAAGAAAGGAACTTTAAAATGAGAAGCAAAGTACTTCTAGTAGTGCAACTGCGATTGATGAAAATGAACACAATATTGTCATACTTCAAAGTAAGGATGAAAAATCTCAGCGTTTTGTTCCCCAGAAATCCGAAGTTAAAAAACAGAAACCAACTAATAAAAGAACAAAATGAAAGTATAATGACAGTTATTTGAATTTTGGCTTTACATGTGTTGGAAATAAAGATGCTCCTGATACACAGTACACCATGTGTAATAAAATATTAGCGACAGTTCTTCGGCTCTCGCTAAACTTGTGTTTCGTAAGTGTTCCGTGAATATGTTGTGAGATGAAAAGTGTTCCCGTGACTAAAAAAGTTTGGGAAATGCTGTTATATAAATGAGCAAATTAGGGTAATTGGTAAGGTACTATTGGATCAGGGGGTTGATTAAAAGATAGAAGAAAGTAGTCATAAGTGGAAAGTTTAGAGTCGACCATTGTAAGTGGAATCTCTTCACAATCAGTGTTGGTACCTCCCCCTCTTATTTCTAAACTTCCTTAATGACATTGATGAAACAGTTGGAGGGAATGCTGTCAAAGTTTGTTGATTATTTACAGGTAGGTACTGACCAGATTCAGGCCATGTTGCTTCACAATGTGGATTGGTTGCCACTATGAGCTACAAAATGGCAACTAAAGTTTAATGCTTCTTAATGTAAAGTTTTGCACCTGGGTAGCAGAGATCCAGGGGTTAATTATAAACTGGGGAAGAAGACAAAAAAGACTTGGGGATATATTATAAACTAAGTTGATTATTTTGCATAAAGCATGAGACTACGCATGATTCATTAGTGAACGTGTTTAGTGCCATTGCACCATATTTTGTTCATAGTGAACTGCCAAAGTAGATAAATTGGCATCGTTTTAATTGTATCACATTTGTGAATACATTCACGAGTTGCCATGGTATTGCACTACCTTGAATAAGCAACACCAATGGAGAAGACTAATGTTACCTGTTTTCGGCAGATGGCACTATCCAGTTATGAAGTTTAACTCCACAGTATGAGAGATGCATAAAGGTGTGCAATAGTATAAACTAAGGTGATTATTTTGCATAAATCATGAGAGTACACGTAAGATTTACTAGTGAATGGGTTAGTGCCATTGCACCATATTTGTTTGTTGTGAACTGCCGAAGTAGATAAATTGGCATTGGCAATTTATAGTGCAGTGTAAAGATGTGACTAGGAAAGCATATGGTGCCTAGGTTTATAGAGCCTTTGCAAGTAAGAATTGCGATGTCATTGGACTTCTTTATAAAATTATGGAAAGACATCAATTGGGATATTGTATTCTGTCTTGGAGGCCATTCCTAAAAAAACCGAGGTTCTAGGAAGGGGGGGGGAAACCAGATTAGAGGTGCTAATAGATCTCTAGGAGTAACGATTTCAAAGGTGCAGTGTGCAGTACTTAGCAACTAGACACCGAAATGGGATTTTATTGAATTGTATAAGGCCCCAAAGACGATCAATAAAATGAATGAGGGTAGTACATTCACACAGGTAGGAGAGACAAGAATCAGGAGTCCTAAACATAAAATCTCTAATGAGTGACAGAGAGATGTATCTCATAAAGTTTACCTAAAGGCAGCATTTAGTTCAGTGGAATAAATTACCTGCTACAGTGGCCAATTTTGTGAGTTTGGCAAAATTCAAAGCAAAGCAAACGAGAAGATTAGGATAGATACCCTCGAAGGAATTAAAATGGGAGACACATCAAGCTATCAGCTGTCCAACTCCTTGCTAGAGCTCACTCTTTTACATCGGGCAACACAGTGGCAATCGTCAGGACAGAATTCTCTGGTCCCACTGGAGCTAGATATTGTTGGTGACTATTGTCAGGGAGACAGGAAATATATTATGCAAAAAGGATAGGTAGAATAGGACCAGGGTATGTCTGCTAGGGGCAAAAGTTGATGACGTTGTAAAGCAGATATCTTTTAATGACACAAAGAGTGATATTGTACACATTGGCACCAATGACAAGAGTAGGAGATCTGCGGACTTATTTATCAAGTACTGGTCCATGTTGAAAAATGTCGCAAGTTAGGGTTAAATATGAAAGTGTCTGCAATTCTGCCCAGACACGACATGAGGGAGTATATGATGAGAGCTTTGTCAATCAGTTCGGCCCTGGAGAGATTGTGCAAGGCTAATGGGATAGAATTTTTTCCAGCATGGTCTGCACTTGTTAACAGGAGAGACTGCTTTTAGAGGGATGGGATACACTTAAATAGAAAGGGTGCAAGAATATTTGCTGATGCTATCGAGGCAGTGTAAGGTGGGTAGAAAAACTGCTAGCTTGATGGATTCACAGACTAATAGATTAACAGTAGCTGTAGGCAGAGGTGATGATTTTTGCACTGTTTCTATTGGAAATTGCAGCAGCACGGAAAGCAAGGTGCTGGGGATTTCCAGGACTGCTGGGAATGATCATGAAACAAGTAAATACCATGGTTATGGTAATTAATAGTAAGAACAGGTGCATATATAGTTGCCTGTAGACCAATGCTAGGAGTTTAGTAAATAAATTTGATGAAATTGAAGTGATGGTCAAGACATCAAAGATGGATATTGTTGGGATATCAGGGACGTGGTGTTACAAAGGTATAAGGAATCTGTTAAGAAACATAAAATCTAAGGAAGTGCATCCAGTTGAAGTTGGAGGACAGTGCAATGTTGAATCAGTTTTGTGTGACCTAAGCACTTGGAAAGCAAACGAGACTAGGAGTGTTTTATAGGCCTAATGACTCTGAATATGAATAACTGTACAGAGAAATAGAGTGGACCAGTAAATCAGATTGTCTTGTAATGGAGGATTTTAATTTCCCACATATTGACTGGAACTTGTGGGTTAGTCACTCGCATACTAGCAAGGCTTTTGTGGATTTATTGGATGATTGTATTCTACAGCAGCATGTTCGAAAGCAACCAGATGGAGCAATATTCTTGATCTGATTATCAGCAGTGATTCTTCATGCATTAAGAATCTGCAGATAAAGGAACCACTAGGTGGCAGTGATCACAGTGTGCTGATGTGGGATTTACTTAAAGATGTAACTACCATCAGTTTTAAAGGTAAGGGTTTTTGCTTTCTTAAAGGTGTCTGCAGATGATGACACACAGCAAATTCTAAATGGGAAGCATTCAAGGAAGTAATCTTGGAAGCTACTGGGCTTTTTGTCCCAAATAAGAAATACTGTTCAGTTCATGGTTTAGGCCTAAATGTATGGCAGATGAACTAATGAGACTTGTGGCTGAGAAGAAATATCTATCCCATGCATTGGGATAGATATAAATTATAAGGAGACACAGAATACAGGAAAATATAAATTACTCTGTAATAAAGTCACAAAGGAGGTTAAGCAAGCAAAGGCAGATTATGAGAAATCTTTGGCAGAGTATGCAAAGAAAAACAGCAATGATTTCTTTATTAATGTAAACTCTGGAAGGAAGGGATGAATCAGATTGGCCCACTTGATATCAATGATTTGATGTTTGATGATCCTGCTGAGGTAGCTGACAAAATGAACGAGTATTTTGAATCTACATTGACTCATGAGGAAGTCTGTAGGGAAGTGGAGGCCAGAAGCTTATCAAACTGTAGCAGGGAGCCAAATGGTTTTATAATAACTAAGTCAAAGTGGAGGAGAAATTGTGGAAGTAGAACATAAGAAAGGCACCTGGCATGGACGGGATCTATTCAGTTATATTAATGGAGGCAGCAAAGGAAGTAAGCAAACCCTTAGCCATAATTATGAAAACTTCCTTGAACTCAGGGGAAATCCCCATGGACTGGAAATTTGCAAATGTGTCCCCAATTCACAAAGGGGGATCAAAAGGTGACACTTGTAATTACAAACCTGTTAGTTTTAACTTCTCTTCTGGAGTAAATAATCACTGGTTAAAGGAGGAGTCGCTGGTTAGAGAAGCACTTTAGGATCATCAAGACAAGACTGCAGTTATAAATGAGACAGCATGGGTTTGTTATGGGAGTCTTGTCTGGCCAATTTTATTAAGATACTATGATGTGGTTACAAAGGAACTGGATGCAAGAAATATATTTGATATCGTATACTTGGGTTTTAGGAAAGCTTTTAATACTGTTGCATGTATAAATTTGAGCAGTATGGATAGAGGGATGGATGAGTGGGATAAGACAGAGTGGTAATCAGTGAATAGTGTTCTTCGTGGTGTAATGTTATTAGTGGAGTCCCAAGATGCCACATTGGGTACATTGTTGGGTTTTTTTTTTTATGAAGGTATATCAGGCTTAATGTTCAAGTTTGCAGATGATACGAAGGATGGCAGGGTTGTTGATGACAGTACACTACTGCAAAAGGATCGAGAAAAGTTGTGTAAATGGGCTGAGAAGTGGCAAGTGAAATTTAACATTGACAAATATAAAGTACTGCATATGGGTAGGAGTAACTGCAGAGTAACATACCAACTGTGTGTGTTACTACACTCAGGATTGTGGAGAATGAAAAGGACCTGGGGGTAATTGTGCAGTCAGATAGGAAGTTTTCTGAGCAGTGCAGACAGGCTGTAAGGGTAATTCATTGTGTCTTGTCAATGATATACAGGAATTTTGCTAACAGAAATAAGGAGGTGATTCTTCCCTTATATAAGCCAATGGTCAGGCCACACTTTGAGTATTGCATACAGCTATGGAGGTCTTATTTCAGGACAGGAAAGATGTAGAGCTGCTGGAACAAGTAAAGAGAGGGGTATTGAGATTGGTGAAGAGAACAAAGGGTTGCTGTTACCAAGAAAGACTTAAGTTCTACAAATTGCAGCATGTGAAGGCTAGCACCTGTGAGATGATCTGATTGAGGTGTATAAAGTCTTGAATGATTTGAGCAGGCTCAATGCTGATGGGATTCTTCCTCTTGCTCAGATTATGAACTTGAGGGAGCAAAAATTGAAATTGAGGAAAGACAATTATAGAATCCATGTGGATGTGTGGAAATTGCCTTTAGCCAGCAAGATGGTTGATAGTTGGAACAAACTTCCATCTGTTATTGTAAGTCAACAACTTATTTAAGTTCAAGGCAGAGCTAGACAAGCATTTGGAATGAATGGTTGTTTGAAATGAGAGTTTTTATGGTTTTTTTTGGGTGATGCTATATAAGCTTGCATCATATGCCTCTACTAATGCTAACTTACGTTTTGGTAATGAGGAAAGTATAAGTGATTGGAATTTATAAAATTATTTCCTTATTATATTTTTATGATAGAGGCAGAAAAAAAGTATGCTTCTCTGTATAACTTAGCTCTTTTGATGCTGTGCTATACATTATAAGGCTGAAATGGCTGTTAATCCCAGTGGAGGTGGGGCACCTGACTGCTCATTTTCTTTTTAATTTTTTTTTTAATTCTTGAATAATGCAATACTGTAGAATATGTGCTTTTTGTCTTTTCCAGTAATGTCCATCTGTATTCCCACCTCTGTTAGAACCTGATGTGTTATGTTAAAATGATTGTTCTATATTTCTGCTTACATATGTACATGTTATTTAAAAAAAAAACAAAAAAAAAAAGTTATGTATATTTTATACTATTAGTTACCATTTTCAGGCTTATTTCAAAATTTATTCCAAATCTGGTTCCCTTCACAGCATACAGAATTTGAAACTACATATGTTGCTTCTGCAGAGTAATGACCATTTTGAGAGATACTGGTTTTATGTTATTGTCTTTGTGCCTTAAAAACAAAAATATTTCAAAAAGATACTAGGATAAGATGATAGATGTTTATTCAGGGCCGTTTTTAGAACTCACGCTCCCCCCCCCCCAGCAAATTTCCAAATGCACCTATTCAGTTTAAATTTTGTTTTAATTATTTTTCTGGGTCTCTTAGTCCTATTCCTAACCCTAAGTGAGGCCCCTGGCATCCGCCAGTTGCGCCCATGCATTAAAATGGCCCAGTGTTCATTGATCTAGTGGGAAATGAAAAACTTGTAACCTGAAACTTTAAAGAAACAGCATCAGAACATGTCCAGTACCATGCTGTTCTTCTTGCAAAAATAGTGGTGGTGCACCTGACAGGTTGTACCCAATTTCTGTATGAGAACTATTAAGAAAATCACTTCAGAAACTATTGCAGTAAAAGTAACTATATTTAGGAAGATAGAAAAAAATTTCAGATTTTTAATCATTGACTATGGCAAATGCCTAAAAAACGGTACTCACCTTGTATAAATCTGCAATAAATTTATTGGTAAATGGTGGCTGAATTTAGTTTGGAAGAAGCATTAAAAAGAACTAAGGCAGAGAATGGGGTAAAAATATTTTTAAACAAATTTTAAAATGAGCACAACGAAGTAGAAGTGCAGATCTCCAATCCTTGGTTGTCATAAAAAGGTTGAAGGACGCGAATGAAAGAATGAAATAAAAGAGAAGACCGGTGGTGCCAATAGTCGTTGCGAGAGACTTTCGTTAAATGAACCGTCATCAGTTGGCAAATGGAAGAGAAGTGAGTGCGTGTTGTATTTAAAGTTGGTCTATACTCTCGTGATGCTCTTTTTGACACGTGGGAACTTTAGCTGCGAGAGGTTCCAAGCCGGTGAGAGGTTGAAGGGAAGTTTTGCGTTGATAATACTGAGATCGGAATGGTGTCGGTACCATTCGATGGCGAGGGCTTCATATTGAAGAATTCTGTAGCTCGATCTAAGTTTAATAATAGTGATGGCAGAGTCAACAAGGGGGGTGTGGTTGTGGTTTTGAGCATGGGTTGTTAACTCAGTGCAGGATTGACTTGTCCTGAAACTGTTGAAGTGGTAGTATGCGCGGGTGTTGGAAGTTGTGGAGGAACCGAATTTGGTGGTAGTGCTGCCGATAAAATGCCAACCAATCGCAGTTTGGTTGGCATTTTATGAGATATATTATATTATTGAGATCATTGATGGGATACTTGTATGTTTCTTTATAAGAATTAAATAGGGAACCTAGTTTATTATAAGTAGAGAAAGTGAGGGAGATGTCAGTATCTTTGAATGTACGTCGGAATTGTGCTGCGAGTTCACTATGGTAAGGGAGAACTATGCAAGTATTTGTCTTGTTACCGTGTCTGATGGGGTTATTAATGTTGTTTTTAACGGTGGATATTGTGTGTTGTATGAGTTGAGGGGGATAGCTCCTGGCTATGAATTTATCAGTAAGGTATTGAAGTTCATTGTGTAGATCGTTTTGTGAAGAGCTGAATTTGATAGCATTGTAGATCTGGTTGTATAGGACGGCTTTTTTGGTACTAAGGGGATGATGTGAAGTGAAATGTAGCCGTCCTATACAACCAAATCTACAATGCTATCAAATTCAGCTCTTCACAAAACGATCTACACAATGAACTTCAATACCTTACTGATAAATTCATAGCCAGGAGCTATCCCCCTCAACTCATCCAACACACAATATCCACCATTAAAAACAACATTAATAACCCCATCAGACACAGTAACAAGACAAATACTCGCATAGTTCTCCCTTACCATAGTGAACTCGCAGCACAATTCCGATGTACATTCAAAGATACCAACATCTCCCTCGCTTTCTCTACTTATAATAAACTAGGTTCCCTATTTAATTCTTATAAAGAAACATACAAGTATCCCATCAATGATCTCAATAATATAATATATCTCATAAAATGCCAACCAAACTGCGACACCTGTTACATCGGCAGCACTACCACCAAATTCGGTTCCTCCACAACTTCCAACACCCGCGCATACTGCCACTTCAACAGTTTCAAGACAAGTCAATCCTGCACTGAGTTAACAACCCAAGCTCAAAACCACAACCACACCCCCCTTGCTGACTCTGCCATCACTATTATTAAACTTAGATCGAGCTACAGAATTCTTCAATATGAAGCCCTCACCATCGAATGGTACCGACACCATTCCGATCTCAGTATTATTAAAGCAAAACTTCCCTTCAACCTCTCACCGGCTTGGAACCTCCCGCAGCTAAAGTTCCCACGTGTCAAAAAGAGCATCACGAGAGTATAGACCAACTTTAAATACAACACGCGCTCACTTCTCTTCCATTTGCCAACTGATGACGGTTCATTTAACGAAAGTCTCTCGCAACGACTATTGGCACCACCGGTCTTCTCTTTTATTTCATTCTTTCATTCGCGTCCTTCAACCTTTTTATGACAACCAAGGATTGGAGATCTGCACTTCTGCTTCGTTGTGCTCATTTTAAAATTTGTTTAAAAATATTTTTACCCCATTCTCTGCCTTAGTTCTTTTTAATGCTTCTTCCAAACTAAATTCAGCCACCATTTACCGATAAATTTATTGCAGATTTATACAAGGTGAGTACCGTTTTTTAGGCATTTGCCATTCAATTTTTTTAGTCAGTTTTGTCACGGTATTATAAGACTACTATAATTTCACTATCATTGACTATGGTTAACATGGTAACATTTTCAAGGGACGCCAGCGAGTACTTCCACCACCTCCAGGTTAGTTGGTTTTATGGTAATGTAGTATTTTGCTCTGTAATATAAATAGCAATATGAGATATTTTCTTTTGTAAATCTATTATTTTGTTCGGTAGTATTGCCTTTATTTTATAATTGACAATAAATAAATTAATGTGTATATATATATATATATATATATATATATATATATATATATATATATATATACATACACACACACACACACACGGTGATTCACTACCAGTGCGAAAAACTTGCAGGAGGTGTAGGGGGCACAAAGACGAATCGGAATCACATAGCCTTGCAGGGTCCGAAATGCCTTCGTCATGCGGTAGAGGACGCTGAACGGGAGGTCGCGTGAACAGCGATCCCGCTGGAAGTCAGCATTTACGAACCGGTTCCCGAGGCAGTAGGATGGATAAGTATTCAAATGTTGAACTGGCCGACATGCACCTTGCGTATGGAGCTGCGGACTGTAATGGGCGCGCCACTCTGCGCTTGTACCAGGAACATTTCCCGCACAGGCGTGCTCCTCATCATACGATTTTCGCATGTGTGCACAGAAGGTTATGTGAGACTGGTTGTTTCACGAGAGGTACCATGAATCGAGAGCGAATGACGAGGATGCCAGACAATGAGGAGAATGTCCTATGTCTTGCAAAAGGCAATCCGAGTACGAGTACTCGAGCGATAGGCCAACGATTGGGTATTTCCCAATCCACTGTATGGAGGATACTGTCAACAAACCAAATGAGTTCATACCATCTGCAACGCTTCTAATCATTGGAGCCTGCGGATTATCCACTCCGGAGGACTTTTTCTACTTGGTTTCTTCAACAGAGTGTGGCAGACAGCGCATTTGCTGCGTCCGTATTGTTCACGGATGAGGCAAGTTTCACAAGAGAGGGAACCTTCAATCAATATAACGCCCATTTGTGGGCTTTGGAGAACTCCCATGGTACGCAAACACGTGCAACTCAACGCTGTTTCTCTGTCAGTGTTTGGGCAGGCAATGTTGGAGACCACCTCATTGGACCGTACCTTCTGCTCCCTTGTCTCGACGGTAGGGCATACTTGATCTTTCTACAGCAAGTCCTACCCGAACTTATTGAAGAAGCACATGTTCCTCAGTCGTTGCACCGCTCAATGTGGTTCCAGTATGATGGGGCTCCCCCACATTACACCAATGACATCCGCCAACACCTAAACGTTACATTTGGACAGCATTGGATAGGGAGTGGTGGTCCGGTTCATTGGCCTGCTAGATCGCCGGACCTGTCATGCCTGGACTTCTTCTGCCAGGGTCGAATGAAGACATTGGTGTACGAGACCCTAGTTGATTCGGTTGAAGACCTCGTCGCTTGCATCTCTGTAGCTGCCGGGGAGATTCGAGACACGCCAGGAATCTTCCAGAACGTTAGGGATTCCATGCGGCAGCACTCTGAAGCCTGTGTGACTGCTTCTGGTCGAACTTTCGAACACCTTCTGTAGCATGGCTTTTTGCCAAATGTAAAACTTGTCATTAAAATGATTTCTGTTACACTAATGAGTTGCTTCTTTGTTCACGCGACCTCCCGCATGACGAAGGCATTTCGGAACCTGCAATGCTATGTGATTCCGATTTGTCTTTATGCCCCCTACACCTCCTGCAAATTTGTCGCACTGGTAGTGAATCACCCTGTATATATACACTGGTATGCAAAATTTAAGGACTGGTCAGGTTTTCACCTGTAGTTTCTCATAGTAGTGGCCTGAATATGGGAAAAGCATACCAAAGGAACCTCGTGAGGTACAGAGGGACTTTATTGAAAAATGGCAACATAGCACTGGCTGCCGTGATACTGATGCATCACTGCCCAAGATGGAACAAAGGGAAGAGGTGGTCCTCAGTAGGAGATATGGTCACCCCTAATATCGATACAGGCTTTGCACTAATATACTTTTATTATACTTTTAGTTGTTCTGCTCTCATCCATTCTCATAACATGTCCCAACCAGGCAAGTCTCTGGCTCTTCACAAATCTGACTATGTCTGCACCCTGAATAAGATGGTCAAATTCGTAGTTCATTCTGATCCTAGAGGATCCATCAACCTTTTTTATGGGCCCATAAACTTTTCGTAAAATTCTATGCTCGAACACTCAACAACTGCTCATCTTTACTAGTTAATGTCCAACCTTCACAACTATATGTCACAACTGGTCTAATGAGACTTTTGTATATTCTTAATTTTAAATGTCTGTTCAGTATTCTGGACTTCATTAGTTTTTCATGTGCATAGAAACATCTGTTTCCACTCAGGATACGGGACTTAATGTCTTAGAGTTGGACTGGTATATCTGTGAGATTTGAATGAAATTTGTGAAACATGTATATCTGTGAGATTTGAATGAAATTTTGTGAAATTTTGAATATGCTGAAACAACAAGCCCATTTCTTTGTGCTTCACTGTTCAGCCTAGCCACTGTTTCCTCCAGTGCTCCTGTAGTCCTACTGATAATAGCGACATTGTCATCATCATATGCACAGACCTGCACTGTCTTTGTGCCTATATGTCCAGTCACTTCTAATTTTCTGACAGCTGCCTCCAAAAACCAAGTTAAATAATACAGTAGAGAGTGCATTGCCTTGTCTACACCAATGTTAATGTCAAAGGGAGTTGTCAACTCGTCAATTCTCACCGCTGCCTTAGAGCCAGCCAAGGTTGCTTTTATGAGCCTAACAATCTTTGCAGGTATGCCCAAAAGAAGATCATTTATCATTTCCTCTCTCTTGAGGGAATCAAAAGCTTGTTTGAAATCTACATATAAGTTAAATAAATATATATTTTACTCAAATGCTTTTTCCTTTATCTGCCTCAAGATGAAAATCTGGTCAGATTTTGAGCGATTGGGTCTGAAACCACACTGATATTCTCCGATGATTTTCTCTGAATGTGCTGCCAGTCTGTTATAAATAACTCTCGACAAAATCTTGTAACGCTCAGCAATGTAATACCTCTATAGTTAGAGCAAAGCAGTTTATCACCCCTCTTGTAAATTGGCTGTATGATTCCAAGTATCCGTTCATCTGGGATTTTTTTCCTCAGACCATATTAACAGTATCAGATTATGTATTCTTCTCCCTAGTGTCATTCCACCATTCTTGAGCAACTCTGCAGTTATTCCATCAGCTCCTGATGCTTTAAAGTTCTTTAAGTATTTAATAACTTTTAGAATTTCTTTGAAGCTGGGGTCTTCAATGCACTGCTCTACTGTATAGTACAATAGCTGTTTTGTTTGTCTTAACTCCTGTCAAGGTGCTCCCAAAATACTCTTTCCACTGTTTCAGAACTTCCTTTATCTCAGTCAGCAAGTGTCCTTCACTATCTCTACATGCTGTAACCTTTGATCGGAATTCCTGTGTACTTTCTTTAATCTTCTTATGAAACTTTCTACTCTCCTTCTTGTTGTAATGTTCCACCATTTTGTCAATCTTCCTCCCCAAAGCGTCTCTCTTTTTCTTTTTACGTATCCTAGCTGTGCCAATCTGTTTTTTCTTTGTAGTTTTCACTATTCGCTCTGCTATTCTGCTGCATACATTTCACCCTGGCTTGTCTCTTCAATTCTACTGCTATTCAGCACTCATCATCATACCATTCCTCATTTCTTGGCCTTGAGGTCTCACCCAAGGTTATGCGCACCCAGAATTGCTTCCTTTATGCAAGCCCATTCATCTTCAATCTTGTCACTGTGTTCCTGTTCTTGTAGTCTCTGCCAGGTACTTTGTTTCAACAAATCTATCTTTCAATTTCTCTACATTCCACTGCTTAGTTTTCTCAGCCCTTTCTCTTACTACTAGGGCTATTTTATACTTCAGTCTGGCTCCCACTAGAAAAGGCGCCTCCGTAGCCAGGTGGGAAGGAGCAGCAGTGTGTAGCACATGCTTCTTGATTAGACCAGGGTTTGAGCCTGTCACCACCAAATACAGAGGATACGGAAAGGTCAGGGAATGACCACCGCATATCCTGAAGCAATATGGCCTTAGTTGCTAATGCTCCTAAAAACCAAAAAAAAAAAAAAAAAACCCACTAGAAAATTATCAGAATCTGGTTTGGTGCCCTGAAAAGAATGGCCATCTTCAATTGCAGTAGCCCACCTTTTAGAGACCAGTACATGATCAATCTGATTAGCCTGATTTGTACGAGAAATTTTCCATATACCTTTATGACTATTCTTTCTTGGGAACCGGGTACTCTTGACCTTAAGGTTGTTGGCAGCAGCAAATTGGGCTACTCTAAGACCGTTACTGTTTGTTTCTTCATGGAGGCTATCTCTCACAAATAGACCCATGAAAACGTCTTCCTTGCCTAGTTTAGCGTTGAAGTCACCAAGAGTTATAACAGCATCATGTCTTTGAATTCTTTCACACACATCCTGCAGTTCTTCATAAAATCCATCTGCAATATCATCATCTGCACCTTCGTTGGAGCATACACATTAATAAAGGTCACATTATGGAATTTTCCTTTAATTCTAAGGCTGCAAATTCTCCCAGACACTGGTTGTGAAGGCAAGTACTGATCTGCGCATTCTCTTAGAAATCAGAAATCCTACACCCTGTTTTCCCTGTAACATTGTAAATTTCGACTTGTTAATCACACCTTTACTTTTCCAATTAACTTCTTGGAGAGCAACAATATCCATCTTAAACTTAACTTCCTCTGCTATGCTGTTCATAGCACCAGCTTGCAACAGGGTACGCACATTCCAAGTTCCAAATTAATACCAAACTCATGTCCTCATTTCGAGGCCTGGTCTGTTTCCTTAAGGGATGTCTGGTTTCATTCATCAAGTTATACATAACGATTAAATTTTTTACAGGGTAGAGTTGTCAGCCCTGCACCCAACCCCCAACCTGGAGCACCAGGGTATCTCTTTTCATCTGTCTCTTCACCTTCGACCTGGCCGGCTTGGGAGGCCCTGGCAGTAGCTAAGCTACCACCGACATAGCTCTCAGGATCGCTAGAGCACACAAGCCTCACCACCACATCAAGGTAGAGATACTATCAGTGGGAGTATGCTATATAAAATTTATATAGCATAGTATAATGTGAAAATTATATAAAAAATACACATTTTTATATACCTACAATCCTGATAACTTCTACAAGGGTCTATCATAAATATATGAAAGGAAAATCAACAATGTGCAGGTCTTCTGTTTCTGTAATAATCAGTACATATTATAATTGAACTGAAGTTGAATTAAGTTAAGAATTATTTTAGGTATAGCTTAGAAGTTAAATAAAGTTTAATTTTGTATATTAAATCTTTGTCTTAAATTTTCGCCTGGTGCATATTGTTGAACCAACGGAGAACCAAATGAAAATTAAAGTAAAAATTTTCCAAAGGAAATCCATGTGCTGTCTGTAACCACTTAAAAAAAACAAAATGAATTTGGAACCGATATGCTATTAGTGATCTCTGCAGAATGTGGAAAGTAGTGACCTCAGTGCGTGCATATATGTATGTACACCACACACACGCACACACACACAAATTGAAATAACTTTCAAGATGTTTCCCCAAACACTAGGACAGTACGCAAAATGACCCTACCAGTGACACATGACACAAATCAGACAGTCTTACAGGAAGATTCACAAATATCTGAAGCAACATAGCCTGTCCATATTATGCTTCTCTAGATATTTTACCCAGTTACACTCCTCATTCCACTGAGGATTGTTGGCAGAATGTTCCAACAGAAACATGTTTGGATTTTTTTTATATTGCTAATTTTTTTTTCCTTTAATGCAGAATAAGTACTTTTCCTTATTATTTTGTGTTTTGCCTGCATATAATGATCTTCAAAAACTTATATTTCTAATTGCATATGTCAACATTAAAAGGAAAGGAATAAACTATATATATTGAAGCATTACAGCAAAGCAATATAGATTACCCCAAGCAGATAGCCAATGAATTGAAACGGGTTCTTTGCATCTCTATTTATATAAAAATATACTTCTCAAGGGGAAGAACTATTAGTTCAGTTAACAATTATTTAGTATTAAATCAATTTATGAAAAAACTTAGGAGGAGAGATTATCAGGTTTAAAAATACAAAGAGCTGCTGGTATTTGTCTACTTATTCTTCCTGAAAGAAGCAGCCAAGGAGGAGGCAGTCACTTAACTGTTAATGGTGAGGCTCAGGCTGAAGTTCCAGAAGATTGAATGTGTTCAAATATCTCTCCAGTACTTAGAGGCGACTAAGAATGATCTGAGAAACTTTAGACCTGTAAGTATGACTTCTATGGCAGGAAAAATAATGAAATCTAGTATTAAGGTTGCAAGGAGTCTATCAATAGATATAAAGTGTAACCTTGATGTAACACAGGTGTTTGGTGGGGTGGGATTACTTTAAACATCCACATTATAAGTGAAACAAAAATTAACCTACTTTTTTTTTTAATGTGGGTGTACTGAAAGGTGAACTATTAATTTCCATAGAGCTTTGGTTTCATCACAAATTCAAAGTCAGGTAGTCATGAAATAATTTTCTCTGGATAAAAAGACTTAAGTTTTGTTATATAGTATGTCAGAATAAAGAATCAAATTTTAAATATAATAAATTTGAAATAAGTATTTATATATTTTAAAAAAATAAATAAAAGTTGAGATATAAAACTAGGAAGATATTTTATCTTTTTATTATTTATTACTTTTTATTAGTGGCAGAAGTTACATATGCTACATTGTTCTGCATTTAAATAGTAATACTAGAGATTGAAAATTTCACATAGAATCAGAATTCCTTGAAGAGTTGGAAGACAGTTGATTTGAAATTCACATTACTTGATTTGCTAGGACAATCTTGATTCAACAATCCGTGGCCTTTAGAGTATCAAGAAAAACAGCCATATATCTAAACAAACTCAAGCATCTCTCCCACAATGAACTTATGCTGCTCACAAGCATCAAGCAAACCCCACTGGTTTCTAGGCATCAATTTTCAAACTCCTGGAATCCTGTGGCCTGAGAATTTATGATCTCACAAGCCTGAACATTTATACCCATTTTAACTTTGCTTTTTATTGATGTTCTAGAGCAGGGATCGGCAACCTTTTTTGAGTGAAGAGCTATTTTTGATCTAATTTTAAAAAAAAGAGAGAATCCGAAGAGCCCAACCTCAGCTCAAACTGGGCGATTGGAGAGTTTTTTAAAAAATGGAATAGAGTGAGATGATGTTTTATTAAATATATATATATATTTTGAAATATTATTTATTAATACTGAAAAAACGTAACAAACATCCAATTAGGTACGAATTAATGTGACTTTTGCTGCTGAACTTGAGTGAGTTTCTCAACATCAGGCAAGTATGCCGTAATTTTTCATTGTTAAACATGCTGAGAGAGACTCGCATTGTTCAGGCGGTTTCTTGGTTTATTTTTAATATAGTTCATGTTCGAAAATATTTGCCCACAGAAATGTCGTCAAACAAAAAACTGAGAGAAGTCCAAACACAAATATTTCAAATTTATATGTTTTACTAATGACCTTGCACAGCTTGTCCATTTACCTACAAGAATACTGGACATCTTAACCGTGCAGCCAACACGCTTGATCTTTTTCTCACAAATAGCCCTTCTAAGTACTCGAAGTGAGTGGGCCTTTAGGTACCTCAGATCACAACTTGGTGATTGTCTCTTCTCCAATGGAGCCTTTATCTCATGGCTATTCCTAACCTCGTGTTAGCATTAGCATTAGCATTAGTAGAGGCATATGATGCAAGAAAGCAAGCTTATTCAGCATCAGCCAAAATAAAAGAAAAAAAAAAAAAAAAAACAACCACTACTCCCATTTCACCCCTCAATTCGTTCGAAATACCTATCCAGCTGAGCCTTAAATTTGTTTAGGCTATCAACTTCAACAACAAGCGATGGAAGTCTATTCCACAAACCAACTGCCCGCTGGCTAAAGGCGAATTTCCGCACATCTATCCGACATCCGTCCTTCCTCAATTTGAATTTATGCCCTCTCAGGTGATTATTCTGAGCAAGAGGAAGAATTCCATCGGCATTGAGCATGCTCAAGCCATTCAAAGCCTTGTACACCTCTATCAGATCACCTCGGCGATGCCTAGTCTCCAGGCTCTGTAATTTGCAAAACTTAAGCCTTTCTTCGTAAGAGCAACCCTTTGTTCCATTCACTAATCTTGTTGCCCTTCTCTGTACTCGTTCCAGCAGCTCTACATCCTTCTTGAAATGAGGCCTCCAGACCTGTATACAGTACTCAAGGTGTGGCCTGACCAATGCCTTATACAAGGGAATAATCACATCCCTGTCCCTGCTAGAAAAATTCCTGTATATCATTGACAAGACACCATGAGCTACTCTTGCAGCTCGTCTGCACTGCTCAGAGAACTTCATATCTGCCTGCACAATTACCCCCAGGTCCTTTTCATTCTCTACCACTGTCAGCGTAGTACCACAGAGTTGATACGTTGATCTGGGGTTACTGTTTCCCATATGTAGTACTTTACATTTGTCAATGTTAAACTTCATTTGCCACCTCTCAGCCCATCTGCTCAACCTTTCCAGATCCTGTTGCAGCAGCATAGTATCAGTAGTGTCCTTAACAACCCTGCCAACCTTTGTATCGTCTGCAAACTTGGACATTAAGCCTGATACACCATCATCAATATCATTTATAAATACAGAAAACAACAATGGACCCAACACTGAACCCTGAGGAACTCCACTAATAACATTAGTCCACGTTGAGCAGTGTCCATTGATTACCACTCTCTGTCTTCTGCCACTCAACCATCCCTTTATCCATAGCAGCAATTTGCCTCGAATGCCACACTTCTCCAATTTGTGCAGCAGTCTTCCATGCACAACAGTATCAAAAGCCTTTCTAAGATCCAAATATATAATATCAAAGTTATTCCCTGCATCCAGTTCTTTTGTGACTACATCATAGTATCCAATCAAATTGGTCAGACAAGACCTGCCCTTAACAAACCCATGCTGTGTCTGAGCTATAACTGAATTCTTGTCCAGATGATCCTGCAGTGCTTCTTTAACCAGTGCCTCCATTAATTTTCCTGGAACCGAAGTTAAACTAACAGGTCTATAATTACTTGTGTCAGCCTTTGATCCTCCTTTGTGAATTGGGGTTACATTTGCACATCTCCAGTCCATGGGTACCTCCCCTGAGTCCAAAGAAGCTCTCATAATTATGGCTAGGGGTTTGCTTACTTCCTTTGCTGCCTCCTTTAATATAACTGGATAGATCCCATCCACCCCGGATGCCTTTTTTATGTTTATCCTCAACAATTTCTCCTCCACTTTCCTCTCAGTTATTAGAAAATCATCTAGCTCACTGCCAATGTTTACTTCACCTACGACATTCCCCTTCCTGAATAACTCCTCATGTGTGAATGTAGATGCAAAATACTCGTTTAGATTGTTAGCCACCTGAGCTGGATCCTCAACTGTTGAACCATCAACAGTTGTTGTTTGGCATTACAAGAATGCAAAATGGGATGACCTGCGAGATTTGTTTTCCTTTGTCAGATTACTGTTTCAAAACTTCTGTTGTCAACATTTGCTCAGATTGTGTAAGTGAAATTATTCTTGTAGGAATGGAATCCTTTATCTAAACCTTGGTTTTCCAATAAATGTGCAAAGGCTGTGTGTGTGGCACGGCGCCTCCATAGCCAGGTGGGAAGGAGCAGCAGTGCGTAGCACACACTTCTTGATTAGACCGGGGTTCGAGCCCGTTACCACCAAATACGGAGGATGCGGAAAGGTCAGGGAATGACCACCGCATATCTCGGAGCAATATGGCCTTAGTTGCTAATGCTCCTAAATTCCAAATAACAAACAAACAGCAAAGGCTGTTCAAGAGAAGAACGTTGCATATCGTAATTGGCTTGTTTACAATTCTTCAGTTTTATTTTCTGCCTACACAAAAGCTCGCAACAATTGTAAAGCAGTTATTAATCAGTCCAAACTAGATTTTGAACAGACTAAGAGTAGAAAACTTGCTTCTTTCCCTAATGGTAGCCGAACATTCTCGTCTCTTGCCAAAGCTATTGGCTGCAACTTTTGCCCATCTCTGCTCCCACCTCTGTCAAAATTAGATGGTTCTGTTTTCACTTCAGCCAAGGATAAAGCTGACCTGCTAGCATCCCATTTTTCTTCCAACTCAAGTATTGATGATCTTGGTAAAACACCTCCCACCATTCCCAACACACTCCATTTGATGCCTCCTGTGGTCTTCTGTCAAATTTTTGAGGTTATGATGAATGTCGTGGCGAGATCCAATATTCATTACATTTCGAGGGTGCAGCTCTAAAACGGTGTTCGCAGGCCAGCCGCTAGTTAGTACACCGGACTGAACCTATTGGTAACTCTCTAGGAAGCTTCCGGATCAGCTAGTGTATAATCTTGCTACCTCTACTCTGCCAGATAGTGACTGGAGGGAGTCCGAGTAGTGTGTGTATGCGGGGAGCATTGTCGAGGCCACGTTATGTCAAGGATCTGGGTATATTCTTACCACATGTACGCCATATCCAAAAATTTTATTACTTCATACAGCATGTCCCACCCACTTTTTCTTACTATTCAATACACCATGAATTGTCAAAATAATAGAGCAAGCTTATCTGCGAAAAGATCTAAACCTCCCAAGGACTTCCTAATTCATTTCACAAATATACGTGGTCTCAATTCTAATCTCAACGATGTTCATTTCCACTTGCAATCTTCCAAACCCCATGTACTTTTTCTGACTGAATCTCAGTTATCAGTTGATTCAACTACTGCTCATCTCAGATGTCCAAATTATTTGCTGTACGATTCCTTTCGCCTCAAAGGTGGTACTTGTGCATATGTCCGTTCTGATATTCCCAGTCAGAGACTTGGCAATTTGGAATCTCCTCTCTTTGATCTTCTCTGGCTTAAAATCTCTCTACCTCATTGTGTAAAATTCATCTGTTGTCTCTACCGTTCTCCCAACTCCACTAATCACTTGGAGCTCTTTGACTTCCTCTCTTTGCAACTTGACTTTCTCCAGTCCAACTTTCCTAACAGTGAGGTAATTTTCCTTGGTGATTTTAACGTTCACAACTCCAGCTGGCTTCCCTTTTCTAGTCACACCGACCCAGCACGTCGAGATGCTGAGGCTTTTGCAATTACTAATGACCTAGCACAGATTGTTCATTTACCTACAAGAATACCGGACAATTCTAATCATACAGCCAATACGCTTGATCTTTTTCTCACAAACAACCCTTCTAAGTACAAGGTTGAAGTGAGAGGTCCTTTAGGCACTTCAGATCACAACTTGGTGATTGCCTCTTCTCCAATGGAACCTTTATCTCATGGCTATTCCTAACCTCGTATTGTTTGGCATTACAAGAATGCAAAATGGGATGACCTGCGAGACTTCTTTTCTTCTTTTCCTTGGTCTGATTACTGTTTCAAAACTTCTGATGTCAACGTTTCCTCAGATCGTGTCAGTGAAATTATTCTTGCAGGAATGGAATCCTTTATCCCACACTCCACTTTAAAATCTTGTCCTTTATCTAAACCTTGGTTTTCCAATAAATGTGCTAAGGCTGTCCAAGAGAAGAACGTTGCATATCGTAATTGGCTTGTTTCTAATTCTTCAGTTTCATTTTCTGCCTACACCAAAGCTCGCAACAATTGTAAAGCAGTTATTAATCAGTCCAAACTAGAGTTTGAACAGGCTAAGGGTAGAAAACTTGCTTCTTGCCCTAATGGTAGCCGAGCATTCTGGTCTCTTGCCAAAGCTATTGGCCGCAACTTTTGCCCATCTCTGCTCCCACCTCTGTCCAAACCAGATGGTTCTGTTGTTACTTCAGCCAAGGATAAAGCTGACCTGCTAGCATCCCATTTTTCTTTGAGCTCATGTATTAATGATCTTGGTAAAACACCTCCCACCATTCCTAACACGCTCCATTCAATGCCTCCTGTGGTTTTCCGTCAAAAGGATATCAGAAGGATTTTGATGAATCTTGATGCTAAGAAAGCTCCAGGTCCTGATGGTATTTCTCCATTTGTTCTCAAAACCTGTGCTCCTGAACTTACTCCTATTCTTTGCCGCCTTTTTTCACTTTCTTATTCCAAAGGTGTTTTTCCTTCTGCTTGGAAATTTGCTCATATCCAGCCAGTTCCTAAAAAGGGTGACAAATCCCTCCCATCCAATTATCGTCCCATTGCAATTACTTCTACTCTTTCTAAAGTAATGGAGAAATCAATTAACCGCCAACTCTTAAACTACTTATAAACCTTCCGTCTGATCAACGATCGCCAGTATGGATTCCGTCAGTGTCGATCCACTGGTGATATTCTGGCTTGTTACCCATTTATGGACTAATTCAATGGAAAGGTTCGGTGAAACACAAGTAGTTGCTCTTGACATCTCAAAGGCTTTTGATCGTGTTTGGCATAAAGGTCTTCTAAACAAGCTTCCATCTTATGGTTTGCCAACTGTTTTTAGTAATTGGTTACCAGTTTTCTCTCTGATCGCTCACTGAGGGTGATGGTAGATGGCTCTCTGTCTTCTAACTTCTCCACTAATGCCGGTGTCCCCCAAGGTTCAGTTCTTTCCCCAACTCTTTTCCTCTTGTATATCAATGACCTTCTTCCATTGACTGGAAATCCTATCCATAGTTTTGCCGATGATAGCACATTGCATTCAACTTTCCATTTTGAGAAACCTTGTCCAGCTCAATCAGCTTCAAGTTCTCGAAAATCTGCTGCCAATTCCTTAAATGCCGATCTTCAGGTAATTCTCCAGTGGGGCAAAGACAGCTTAGTTGATTTCAATCCTAAAACTCAATCGTGTCTTATATCTCGCAAAAAGGATTCTTCTGCTACTATGCTTATCTTTGGTGACACTCCGATTTCTAGGCAAGTTGATATATCTCTTTTGGTTATTACCCTGACTTCTAATCTCTCTTGGCACAAGCACTTTACAAATATTGCTTCCTCTGCATCTAAAAAACTTGGTTTTCTCTTTCGCTCTCTGTGTTACTTTTCTTCCAAACAGCTGTTCACTCTATACAAATCGCAAATCTGCCCTACCATGGAATATTGTTCCGACATCTGGGATGGTGCCCCCAAAACCTCTCTCAGGCTTCTAGATTCCATTCAGAAGAGGGCAATTAGGTTAATTAATGACTCATCTCTAACAGAGTCTCCCCACTCCTGTCTCATAGATGTACTGTATCTGCTGCATGCCTTTTCTACAGATACTTCCATGCGTGCTGTTCTTTTGAATTGGCTTCTATAGTTCCCACTCTCTCTCAAAACAGTCCGAACATGTGCCGCCAACATCCATTTATTATTCAACTTCAAACTCACAGAACCAACTTTTCATCTTCCTCGTTTATTCATTCAACTGCCGTTTTCTGGAACAAACTTCCTTCATATGTCTTTCCTGAAAATTACAGTCTACAGAAGTTCAAGTCTAATGTCAGCAAATATCTTTTCTCGTCTTCTCAACCTCCGACTCGAGCACAGTACTAAGTACTATAGGTTATAATACCTCTCGTTCGGGGTTTTCATAAAAAAAATAATAAAAACTTGTCCAATAAGCTACTCCACACATCAAACACAATTTTATCTTGCTTTTTCAACTCATTTATCGCGTCCATTTGTGTAGAATTGCAAGGGCAGCCTTTTGCCTTTCGAAATCCTCAGTTTCAGTTTTAAGGCATTTTAGTCTTGCACTCCACATGTCCTTAATTTTTATGTCCTCGAACTCCATTTTAAATTGTGCTTCATGTGGGCTAAAAGTTAAAGAGCCACAGTTACATGTTCAAAGGATCGCATGTGGCTTGTGAGCCGCACGTTGCCGACCCCTATTCTAGAGCATATGCTTGTTGATTCTGTCCAATTACTTTTCTGTCTTAGGTTGTACGATATTTTTCAAAATGGACAGTTTCCTGTTTTAACTGATGGTAACAGCATCTTTTCTGCTGAAACTTACAATTGCCCTACGTTGACTCCTAAGTCCATTACATGGAATCATAACACTGACTCGACAATTAATAGGTGGTCTATCATGGTGGCCAATGACAGACCACCTAGTGATTGTCACAGCATGCCACATTGTTCGAAATGCATTGAATGCCACCTAGGGGAAGACCCAGAAGCTACCAAAATCAATATCCCCCCAACACACACACACACACACACTGATCCTTACCTGGTGCCTCCAAATGTTTTTTGCTAATTATGTAAAGGAATGTTATGCTGCTGAGCTTTGTAATAAAAGAAATTAAAACAGTTTTACATTTATAAAATAAATTTAATATAGGTTAACAAATAAATATTCATCCTTACAGAAACAATGTTGTGAGAAGCTCACTAGTGCCCCTACTTATTTGTACTAAATTATTTCTAAAATGCAGTAAATATGAGCCAATAAATCAGGTTCCCACTATGCTCAAACTAAAGCCATAAATTCTGGCAACGAAATTGAAATTTAAACTATGTCAATACATTACAAATTTGTTTGATGCCAATGCAATTGCACCAACCAGAAATAATTTGACACCACACCAGGAATCACGGGCGCCGGCAGCATGGTGTAAGGTGGTGCACCTGCACCACCTTTGGATGTCAAAATAATAAACAGTTTTTAATATTCTCATTAATTATTGAAACATTCAAACAATACAAATTCTCCAAAAAAAAAAACTAAAATATTAATTCAAATAATTTATTAAAACAAGAACAAAATTAAAATAACTCTTGCAAAACAGAATTAGACCCCCTTAATTTTCATCATTATCTTTAAATAAAAATTGCAATCTTCTCGGCTTCTCTGCAGATATAGTTTGATATAGTGGAAAGTGTGTTTAGGATCTAACAGCACCAGGGATTTCCCCCATCTCCGTGTAGTATACATTGTCGTGTGTTATAGTACACTGTAAAGGCCAGAGATTTAAAAGTGTGTGGATAGTTTGATATAGTTGCATTCATAAAATCTTAATTGCCAGTGATGAAATTTCGTGCCCTTTTCTTTTTCACACTGCCCGAATGTGCTCACAGTCTGCACAGTACTTTATCCCACAAATCACAAAACGTTGGCTCAGCTGTACACATAAATCAGTCAAACTTGACTTAATTAAGATATCGCGTTTATCCGAAAATTTGTTTGACAAACCATTTATTCCCACATGCACTACCTTCAGTCTGCACGGGTAGCACCGTGGTATCGATACCATTCTCCCCACATCGAGTAGAAAAGGGCCAGGTTCTAATCCCGTAATTGACACAAGGAACTTTTATAGGCTTTTTTTCACTCCATGGCTGAGTTAGTCGGTCTCAGGCGTAGATAGCAAGTCCCCCCTCCCAAAAAAACAAGTTTTTTAATCCAGCAAAACAGGCATATCTACAGAACACACAGTTTACAGACACAATACACATGGATATATGTAATAACTTACTGGGTGACCCTAATGTAATACAGTAGAATGTCGATTATCTGAACTAATTGAGACCAGGTTAATCAAATAGTTGGAATTCATCCAAGCATTTTTCTGTTCTTTATATTGTACTGGTAGGCACTTTACACCTTTAAAGCATCTTGGATTCCGCAATCCCCAACAATGGAAAAACATGTCGTCCACTTGCATTTGCACACACCATAACCATAACATGCTGTTTGTTAGCTTTGAAACCAGGAGCAACCATTTCGCATCACCATGCAAGTGATTTAAGAGGGAGTGACTTCTAATTAACACCAGTTTCATCTGTGTTGTAAATGACATCCTTGGAAAACCTTCTTTCTCCGCCATTTTCAGAAAAGACTTTAAAAGCTTCTGCTTCCGGGACATCACCTGATAACGTTTCTTGAATTTCAAGCTCCCTTATACCGTGGCGAGATTTGAAAATTTTCACCCATTCTCTTCTGGCTTTAAATTCAGATGGGCTTTTAAAATCTTGATTCAATTGTAACACTTTTTTGCATAACAGGGGTCCAGAAATAGGTTGGCTTTGATTTCTCTTTTGTAGACACCATAATGTTTAAGTAAGACTAAATGCAACTGGGCATAATATATTTAAGAGTTATAATTATCTATATAATATCGGTATGAAAACACCATAGACAACTCTTAAAGGAAAAACTACACCGATAAAAGTTGTCTATGGTGTTTTCATATCGATATTATATAGATAATTATAACTCTTAAATATATTATGCCCAGTTGCTTTAGTCTTACTTAAACATTATCACGTACACCTTTTGGCAACTCTCATGTTGTGGGATTATCTTCACAACTGGGTTGTCATGTTTGCAATACCAGGGTGCCTGCCCACCCACTGACGAAAGGCCAACAAGCCTTGGTGCCATTCTGTGTGGTGATGATGCCCACTGAGAATAAGTATCAATAGTCTTCTCTATTAGAGAAGCGTTACTTATTCAAGATAGTGCAATAAATGGTAACTCTTTGCGAAGGATGAGCATACGAGATACATTTGAAATGATGCCTTTTACACTACATTCGTAGTTTTTCCTTTAAGAGTTGTCTATGGTGTTTGTACATCGATATTATATAGGTATAAACCATAAATAAACAGTTCTGATTTCTCATCACTAGCTTTCTTCTTAGTTTCCCTTTTTTTTTTTAGAGCCATGTTCATTGTCTAACCTTGAAGTAAATTTCAAAATTTCATATTTTTCTGCTTTATGTCAGATATTAGCATTAGCAGAGGCATACGATGCAAGAAAGCAAGTTTATGCAGCATCAGCCAAAAAAAAAAAAAAAAACCCCTCCATTTCACCCCTCCATTCGTTCCAAATGCCTGTCCAGCTCAGTCTTAAATTTATTTAGGCTATTAGCTTTCACAACAAAAGATGGAAGCCTGTTCCACCAATCAACTACCTGCTGGCTAAAGGCAAATTTCTGCACATCTATTCTACAACTATCTTTCTTCAATTTGAAACTGCCCCCTCAGGTTCTTAGTCTGCTCAAGAGGAAGAATCCCATCAGCATTCAGCTTGCTCAACCCATTCAAGGCATTATACACCTCAGTCAGATCACCTCACAGGTAACCTACTTTCCAGGCACTGCAATTTGCAGAACTTAAGCCTTTCTTGGTAAGAGCACCTCTTTGTTCCCCTCACCAATCTTGTTGCCCTTCTTTGTACTCGTTCTAGCAACTCTACATCCTTCCTAAAATTAGGCCTCCAGACCTGTATACAGTACTCTAGGTGTGGCCTGACCATTGCCTTGTATAACAGGATAATCACCTCCCTGTCCCTACTAGCAAAATTCTTATATATCATTGACAAGAATCCATGACCTGCCCTGGCAGCCCATCTGCACTGCTCAGCGAACTTTATATTTGACTGCACAATTACCCCCAGGTCTTTTTCACTTTCCACTTCATTGAGTGTAGTGCCAAACAATTGGTATGTTTCTCTTCGGTTACTGCAACCCATATGCAGTACTTTGCATTTGTCAATGTTAAACTTCAGTTGCCACCTCTCAGTCCATTTTCCCAACTTATCTAGATCCAGTTGGAGTAGCATACGTTGTTAACAACCCTGCCAACCTTTGTATCATCTGCAAACTTGGACATTAAACCTGAAATACCTTTGTCAATATCATTGATAAATATACAAAACAACAATGGGCCCAACACCGAACCATGGGGAACTCCACTAATAACATTTGTCCACAAAGAGCAGTGTCCATTTATTACCACTCTCTGTCATCTCCCACTCAACCATTCCTTTATCCATTGTAGCAGCTTACCCTTAATGCCATACCTCTCCAATTTGTACAGTAGTCTTCCATGTGCAACAGTATCAAAAGCTTTTCTGAAATCCAAGTATATGATATCAGAATTATTTTTGGCATTCAGTTCCTTTGTGACCACATCATAGTATCCAATCAAATTGGTCAGACAAGACCTCTCTTTGACAAACCCATGCTGTGTCTTAACTATTACTGCAGCCTTGTCTAGATGATCCTGCATTGCTTCTTTAACCAGTAATTCCATTATTTTCCCCGGAACACAAGTTACTTGTTTAACTTTTGAACCCCCTTTGTTAATTGGTGAATACATTTGCACACCTCCAGTCCATGGGGATCTCCCCCGAGTCCAAGGAAGCTCTCATAATTATGACTAAGCATTTGCTGCCTCCTTTAGTATAAATGGATAGATCCTGTCCACCCCAGGTGCCTTCCTTATGTTTAACTTTATCACTTTCTCCTCCACTTTGCTCTCCGTTATTACAAAATCACTTGGCTCCCTCTTAGCATTTGATAAACTTCTGGCACTCCCCTCATTGAATAACTCCTCATGTGTGAATGTAGATGCAAAATACTCATTCACTTTATCAGCTACATGAGCATGATCATCAAGAATCAACCCATCTATGTTAAGTGGTTCAATCTGATTCATTCCTGTCCTTCTTGATTTTACATAAGTAAAGAACTCTTTCTTGTTTTTCTTTGCATCCTTTGCCAAAGCTTTTTCGTAATCTGCCTTCGCTTGTGGGTTGGTCACTCACACACCAGTCAGACTTTTGTGGATTTATTGGATGATTGTTTTCTGCAGCAGCATGTTCGAGAGGCAACCAGAGAAAGTAACACTCTTGATCTGGTTATCAGCAGTGATCATTCGTGTATTAAGAATTTGCAGATAAAGGAACCACTAGGTGGCAGTGATCACAGTGTGCTGAAGTGGGATTTACTCAAAGAGGTAACTACCGTCAGGGGTAAAGGAAAGGGTTTTTGCTTCCGTAAAGGGGAGTACAGTGGTCTCAGACAGTTTTTAAATTCTGTACAGTGGGATCAACTGACGATGTTACCAACAGTAAATTCTAAGTGGGAAGCATTCAAGGAATTAATCGTGGAAGCTACTAGACTTTATATACCGATTAAGAAATATCGTTCAAGGTTTAGGCCTAAATGGTTATCAAATGAACTAATGAGACTCGTGACAGAGAAGAAAAATGCATGGGATGCATATAAATTATCAGGTGACGCAGAAGCCTGTGGCAGATATAAGCTAGTCTGTAATCAGGTCACAAAGGAGGTTCGGCAGGCGAAGGCGGATTACGAGAAATCTTTGGCAAAGGATGCTAAGAAAAACAGCAAGGATTTCTTTACTTATATAAACTCTAAAAGGAAGGGGATGAATATGATTGGTCCACTTGACATCGATGGTTCGACTGTTGATGATCCTGCTCAGATAGCAAACAAACTGAATGAGTATTTTGCATCTACATTCACACGTGAGGAATTATTACAGTTTGAAAATGGAAGAAGGTTATCAAATTGTAGCAGTGTGCTTAATGATTTTGTAATAACTGAGAGCAAAGTGGAGGAGAAATTGTTGAAGTTAAACATAAGAAAGGCACCTGGGGTGGATGGGATCTATCCAGTTATTTTAAAGGAGGCGGCAAAGCAACTAAGCAAACCCTTAGCCATAATTATGAGAGCATCCTTGGACTCAGGGGAGGTTCCCACGGACTGGAGATGTGCAAATGTGTCCCCAATTCACAAAGGTGGATCGAAGGGTGACACGAGTAATTACAGACCAGTTAGTTTAACTTCTGTTCCGGGTAAAATAATGGAGTCACTGGTTAAAGATGCATTGCAGGATCATCTAGACAAGACTGCAGCAATAATTCAAACACAGCATGGGTTTGTTAAGGGAAAGTCTTGTCTGACAAATTTGATTGGTTATTATGATGTGGTCACAAAGGAACTGGATGCGAAAAATAATTTTGATATCATATACTTGGATTTCAGGAAAGCTTTTGACACTGTTGCGCATGGAAGACTACTGTACAAATTGGAGCAGAATGGTATTAAGGGTAAGTTGCTACAATGGATAAAAGGATGGTTAAGTGGGAGAAGACAGAGGGTGGTAATCAATGGGTGCTGCTCTTCATGGACTAATGTTATTAGTGGAGTCCCACAGGGTTCGGTGTTGGGTCCACTGTTGTTTTGTGTATTTATCAATGATATTGATGAAGGTATATCAGGCTTAATGTCGAAGTTTGCAGATGACACAAAGGTTGGCAGGGTTGTTAATGACAGTAATGGCAGTGTGCTACTGCAACAGGATCTAGATAATTTGGGCAGATGGGCTAAGAAGTGGCAACTGAAGTTCAACCTTGACAAATGCAAAGTACTGCATATGGGTAGAAGTAACCCCAGAGAAACGTACCAACTGTGTGGTACTACACTTAAGGTGGTAGAAAATGAAAAAGACCTGGGAGTAATTGTGCAGTCAGATATGAAGTTTTCTGAGCAATGCAGACAGGCTGCTAGGGCAGGTCATGGGGTTTTGTCAATGATATATAGGAATTTTGCTAGCAGGGAAAAGGAGGTGATTGTCCCTCTGTATAAGGCAATGGTCAGGCCACGCCTTGAGTACTGCGTACAGGTCTGGAGGCCTCATTTTAGGAAGGATGTAGATTTGCTTGAGCGTGTGCAGAGAAGAGCAACACGATTGGTGAGGGGAATGAAGGGATTCTCTTACCAAGAGAGGCTTAAGTTCTGCAAATTGCAGTGGCTGGAGACTAGGCACCTGCGCGGTGATCTGATTGAGGTCTATAAGGCCTTGAATGGGTTGAGCACGCTGAATTCTGATGGGATCCTTCCACTTGTTCAGATTACGAACCTACGGGGACATAAGTTCAAATTAAGAAAGGACAGATGTAGAATAGATGTGCGGAAATTTGCCTTTAGCCAGCGGGTGGTTAATTGCTGGAACGAACTTCCATCTGTCGTTGTGGAAGTTGATAGGTTAAATAAATTTAAGGAGGAACTGGACAGGCATTTGGAGGGAATGGCGTGATGATTTTTTTTTTTTTTTTTTTTTGGCTGATGCTGCATAAGCTCCTACACTTGCTTTCTTGCATCATGTGCCACTACTACTACTACTACTACTACCTCCTTTGTGACTTGATTAGAGACTAGTTTATACCTGCCATAGGCTTCCGTGTCATCTGATACTTTATATACATCCCATACATTCTTCTTCTCTGCCAGGAGCCTCATTAATCCATCTGACATCCATTTAGGCCTAAACCTTGAACAATATTTCTTAGTTGGAATGAAAAGCCTAGTAGCCTCCAAAATTAAGTCCCTTAAGGCTTCCCATTTAGAATTCAACGTTGGTAACATCATCAGTTGATCCCACTGTACAGAATTTAAAAACTGTCTGAGACCTCTGTAGTCACCTTTACAAAAGCGAAAGCCTTCCCTTTAGCCTTGATGGTAGTTACATCTTTAAGTAATTCCCACATCAGTACATTGTGATCACTGTCACCTAGTGGTTCCTTTATCTGCAAATTCTTAATGCATGGATTATCACTGCTGATAATCAGATCAACTTCTTCTGGTTGCCTCTCGAACATGTTGCTGTAGAAAACAGTCATCCAGTAAATCCAGAAAAGTCTTGCTAGTGTGCAAGTGTCCAACCCTCAAGTTCCAGTCAATATCTGGAAAGTTAAAAACCCCCATTATAAGACATTCTGATTTACTGGCCCACTCTATTTCTCCACACAATTGCTCATTATACTCATGAGATTCATTAAGCCTATAACACACACCTACTCTCATTTTTCCTTACCCAGTGCTTATTTCACACCAAACAGACTCAACACTGCATTGTCCACCAACATCAATTGGATGCACTTTAGATTTTATGTGTTTCTTAACTATAACAGCATAACCCTCCCCCCTTCCTGTCCTGTCTATCCTTCCTGTAAACTTTGTACTCTCCAAATTCCAATTCTACACTTCTTATATCTGTGACACCAATATATGGTTGCTTTACCAACGTTAAAAATCTTAGCCAGAGATACACTGGTTTCTCCCTTTTCCAGTCTATTAATAACTGTTATCATATCTACTATTGACAACACATTTTGATTTATTTTGCATGTAGATGCCATTATCAACACAAAGGGGCAGCAGTATTAAAATTAAAAAGCAAAATTACACAATATTTTCACTTTAAAATAGCCATGAACAAAAACTCAAACATTGAGTGATTAGAAACAAAATACCGCTAATAGCCTCACACTGCAGTGGCTCGCAGAGGACTGAGTGAAAGCTAACCGCCCCACCATATTCCCACGCTCACAATGAACAATAGTAAAACAGACAATGACACAACAAGGTCACTGGAGATTATCCTGGGCCCACATAGTGGTTAAAGCATTTGATTTTTAACTCCTGTAATGACAAATTAAGACTATTTCTATGCTATACTGCATATATCTTCGAGTAAATAATTGGAAACGAATGCATTAAATGGCAGGAGCAATATGTCAGCATAAAAATAGATACTGTAATTTGGGGGGGTTCGGATAATTGACATTCTACTGTGGATTTTTTTTTTTTTTGTTTTTTTTTTTTGTTTTTTTTTGCCTTTCAAAATATCCTTCTGGCGCCCATGCTTGGAATGTTGTAATTATTCAACAACATGCCTTATTTTGAATTATTTTGAAGTTGATGGTAAATGTAGAGATAAACAACTTGCTTGTGGTTAGCTTTTACTCAGTCCTCTGCGAGCCACTGCAGTGTGAGGCTATTAGCGGTATCTTCAGGCCAAAAACCAAGTAATATGCATTACTTGGCATGTGCTTAACCAAGGCTATTTTGAAATTGGGTCAATTATTAGCTTTCGAATAAAAAGAGCATGTCTAGATCTTATTGATCTCCAAATATAAAGTATTTGAAGAAATAAACATATTGTAATTTTTTTTGTATATTAATCAGTAATTGTATTGTAATCAATCATTTCAGTATGTGCTGTAAGAGGAACTCAAAGTGTTGATATGATGCAAAAATTTGACAGTGCTCTTTGAGACATGACACAGTACCTCGTTTGGAAAGCTCTGCTCTGTGTTTAGCTTCATGGCTGATTTTTTTGCATCGGTTGTGTAATTTTTTATGTCATCAAGAAATTAATTGTTACAATGCTTTGTCATTTTATGTAAAAATAGCATTTTTTTTATGTTATATTTTCACATCAGAAAGCAGCCCACAAAGTGGCATGCATGTTGCAGGTGGCCAACCCCAGTCTTTCAAATCTGTTCCTGACTAAGCTATCAAATCTATATAATTAAAGAATTATATTCACTTGCTACTTTGAGTCTTTAAACTTTTTATAAGAAGGTTTAGCAACAACATATAGAGAAGCCATTCTTTACCTTTCGTTTATACAACACCATGTGGAGAAATTCTTACAAAGATTTCAGCAGCCATATGCCTAGTTTTCAACAGGTGTAACCGAATTCTTTTTTGTTGCAGAAGTTTCTCAACATGTTAAATGACTTGAACTTTGTGCCTTGGCTAAATCCATTTTGGTTCTCACAAGTCAAGCTTGTCATTATGAAGCATGAAATTTTGTTCATTTATGGATCATGTTAAGAAATACTTATGCTTAAAATTTTAGATACTAGTAGCAACTGCAAGAATTTGAAAAAAAAAAAAAGCCCAAATTTGAATTTCAGTTGGTGGTGCATCATGAAGCTTCAATCATAATGGCTACTGTGGAGGGACCCAAGGGTTGTGGGGCAGGACTTACACATGAATCTCATCAGAGGGGCAAAGAAAAGCAGTGAACAGATTGTATATTTTGAATTGATTTAAATAAAAAAAAATATAACCACAAGAAACTTGTTCTTTGCTGGTAAATCTTTTTCAGTTGACTCATTTTATGCCTCTGAACACAAAATATGTACATCTAATGCTTTCTTTTATCATACTGCCTTCGTACACTTACATTGCAAGTGTATAAAGACTGCAAGATGTGGTGTAGTTTACAGTTGCATATGAGCCAGTCCAGAGTAGTATGGGTGACCGCCACATTTACAACCTGAAATGGCTTAACTTTTTGGCACTAATGGTGATTGTCTTGATTGTTTTGTGGAAGTCACTGACATGCTTGTCATTATATATAAAGCAAATATGAAGGGACTGCAGATGTTGATCAGCTATATGATGAAATGTACTAACCAATATCTAGATTTGTTGATATTTATGTGGGCATATATAAACAACTTTATTTGGGCAAACTTTCAATAATGGTAAGAGTTCCTGTTTGGATTTCTTGAAAAACCTCTGGAAGAAATTGCTCCCATAACTTTTGATGTGGAATTTGAATCATCCAGTCTTCAGAAGACATTTAGTAATTTCTTATGTTTTGATAGATCTCTTGGGTAAACTAATAAGTAATTTTGGAAACAGAAGACACTTTCTCTCAGGAATTCTGCGATCACCCAGTTCTTCAAAACCTAGAAAGGTAACACAGAATTTTTAGCTGCCTTGGGCATCCTAAAAAGTTGGAACTTTTGCCAGAGGGTTGAGAAAGAGAAAAATTTCAAATCTTGAGTGTGTCTGTTAATAAGCTGGATTTAAGCAACTCGTAGCAACATTACTAAATTATTCAAGAACTGCAGTGAGTCATCATGGAACAAGTTAATGCATGGGCTGTGTTAGGGTAACTAAGAGTAAGAACAGGTTCATGTATACTTGCATATACACCAATGCTAGGAGTATAGATGAATTTGAACTGCTGCTAAAGACATCAAAGGTGGATATTGTTGGGATTTCAGAGATTGCATCCAGGGGCTCACATCTGGTGAGTATGGTCTTGGCAAACCCAGGGTCCTGAATTGGATATCATTATTCTTCTCTTTCTTACTTTCTTTGTGATTTCCTTCTACTTCTGACTCTCTCTCGGTAACGTAGGATTTTTTTTTGGCTGGTGCAGCATTAGCCTCAGGCTTCCTTGCACTATATGCCTAATAATAATGTGGTAATAATAATTATAATAATAATAATTCCTTATATCACGCAGATATAAGGAATGCAGAATTTCGATTGGGCGAGTAAAATGTATACAAAAAGGATAGACAGCACAGGTAAAGAGGAGGAGCTATGCTATTAGTTCTGAAACATAAAATCTAATACAGTGCATCCAGTTGACATGGGTGGACAGTGCAATGTCCACAAATTTAGTGTGACATAAGCACGGGGAAACAAAAATGAGACTAGGAGTGTATTACATGCCTAATGACTCTGATGAGTATAAAAAACAATTGTAAAGAGATTTAGAGTGAGCCAGTAAATCAGAATGTCTTATGGGGGATTTCTTCACAGATATTGACTGGAATTTGCGGATTATTCACTCGCACACTGGAAAGACTTTTGTGGATTTATGGATGATTGTACAGCAGCAGAGGCAACCAGAGAGAGTAATACTCTTGAACTGATTATCAGCATTGATTATTCATGCATTAAGAGTTTACAGATAAAGGAACCACTAGGTGACAATGGTCACAGTGTATTGATGTGGGATTTACTTAAAGATGTAACTACCATCAGGGGGAAAGGTTTTTTGCTTTCATAAAGGTGACTACAATAGTCTCAGAAAGTTTTAAATTCTATGCAGTGGGACCAAAACTGATGATGTTACCAACAGCAAATTCTAAATGGGAAACATTCAAGGAAGTAATATTGGAAGCCACTAGACTTTTTGTTCCAACTAAGAAATACTGTTCAAGGTTTCAGCCTAAATGGATGTCAGATGAACTAATGAGTCTTGTGGCAGAGAAGAAAAGTGCATGAGATGCATATAAATTATCAGGCAATATAGAAGCCTATAATTTATATGAAATCAAGTCACAATGGAGTTCAGGCAAGCAAAGGCAAATCACTAGAAATCTTTGGCAAAGGATGCAAAGAAAAACAGCTAAGATTTCTTTACTTATTGAAATTCTAGAAGGAAGGGGATGAATAAGATTGATCCACTTGATATCGGCGATTCGACTGTTGATGATCTTGCTCAGATAACTGATAAACTGAATGAATATGTTACATCTGCATTCACACACGAGGAATTCAGTAGGGAAGTGGAGCCAGAAGTTTATCAAACTCTAAAAGGGAGCTAAATGATTTTGTAATAACTGAGAGCAAAGTGGAGGGAAAATTGTTGAAGTTAAACATAAGAAAGGCACTTGGGTGGATGGGATCTAACTAGTTATATTAAAAGGGGCATCAAAGTAAGTAAACTGTTAGCCATAATTGTGAGAGCATCTTCGATTCAAGGGAGGTCCCCGTGGACTGGATATGTGCAGATGTATCCCCAGTGCAAAAAGGGTGACATGAATAATTACAGACATGTTAGTTTAACTGCTGTTCTGGAGAAAATAATTGAGTCACTTGTTAAAGAAGCATTGCAGGATCATCTAGACAAGACTGCAGCAATAATTCAGACACAGCATGGGTTTATTAAGGGAAATCTTGTCTGACCAATTTGATTGGATACTACGATGGGGTCACATAGGAACTGGATGCATGAAATAATTTTGATATCATATACTTGGATTTCAATAAAGCTTTTTGATGCTGTTGAACATGGAACACTGCTCTACAAATTGGAGCAATATGGCATTAAGGGCAAGTTGCTACAATGGATAAAGTGATGGTTGAGTGAGAGAAGACAGAGTGGTAATCAATGTACACTGCTGTTTGTGGACTATTATTAGTGGAGTCCCACAGGGTTTGGTGTTGTGCTCAATGTTGTTTCACATGAGGATTAATACCCATATTTGCAGACAATACAATGATTGGCAGGATTATTAATGACAGTACGCAACCACAACCAAAATCTAGAAAAGTTGGGCAGATGGGTTGAGAAGTGGCAACTGAAGTTGAACATTGACAAATGAAAGTACTGCATATGGATAACAGTAATCCCAGAATAATGTTTTTACTGTGCAGTACTACCTTCAGGGTCATGGAGACTATAAAAGACGTTGAGGGTAAGTGTGCAGTGAGATATGAGAAGTGCAGATAGCCGGCACAGCAGCTCATATGGTCTTGTCAGGTTTATACAGGAATTTTCTAGCAGGGATAAGGAGATTATTATCCCTTTGTATATGGCAATGGTCAGGCCACACCTTAAGTACTGCATACAGGTCTGGAGGCCTCGTTTGAGGAAGGATGTAGAGCTCCTGGAACGAGTACATAGAAGGGCAATGAGATTGATGAGGAGGAGAACAAAATTTTGTTCTTACCAAGAAATGCTTAATTTCTGCAAATTGCAGTGTCTCTAGCCTAAATTGCCCAGTGTTTGATGACTAAGCACCTACGATGTGATCTGATTGAGCTGTAAAAGACTAATTGATTTGAGCAAGCTAAATGCTGATGGGATTCTTCCTCTTGCTCAGATTACACACTTGAAGGAGTATAAATTCAAACTGAGGAAAGATTACAGAATAGATGTTTAGAAACATGCCTTTAGCCAGTGGATGGTTGATTGCTGGAACAAACTTCCATATGTCGTGGAAGTTGATAGCTTAAATAAATTCAAGGAAGAACTGGACAAATGTTTGGAGCAAATGGATAGGTGAAATGAGAAGCGTTTTTTTTTTTTTTTTTGCTGATGCTGTATAAGCTTGCTCTCTTGCATTGTATGCCTCTACTAATGTTAATACTCAATATGAATTGTTGAAGGAGAATGTTGATTGGTAAGGTAACGTTATTGATGGAACTGAGATATAATATAAGATGAAGAGTTACATTCTCTTTTTCTATGAACTATTCTGTGGCAAAGTGGAAGACTTCGCAATTTCAGCTTGATGATACTTATTCATGAACTCGTACAGTCTCTTTCAACTTCCAAAGAGTTATATTTATGCATGAAAACAGGTTTGTTAGTGGTCACTTGTATGGAATGCTCTACTCCCACACCCTCCTTTATGACTTGTAACTTCACTGAAAAAAATTTATAATGTGTAATTTTGGTTATCCAGTTTGCCAGATTTGTCATCTAATTCCAAAGACTCTTCTTTGAAAAGTTAATTGGAAACTGTTTGGTCTTTGTTGTGTGGCACTAGAGCAGTAGAGATTGTATGTTGGGATACACCACAGCTTTTTTATCTGCAGACTTTTTAAACTTTGATATTCCCCATTGATAAAAAAGTAACAGTTGTCGTGATGGTTTTGGGCTCTCTATAGTCCTAAGCAATAGCAAAAGGCATACGTTTATGACTACTACAAAACCATCCCTCTAATGTTGATCTGCAACTATCACAGTATAAAATAAGGCATCCTGATCACCCATAGGCATTTCAAAATAGGCTTCATATGCACTGCAAAACTTGGTGCAGCGAGTGATGTTATGCTTCACCTGCTTCTCAGATATAATAGTAATAGTAATAGAGGCATGTGATGCAAGAAAGCAAGCAAGCATCAGCCAAAAAAAAAAAAATTCACACAACCTTTTCCCCTAAAAGTTTGTCCATTTCCTCCTTGAATTTATTTAAGCTGTCAACTTCCACAACTACAGATGGAAGTTTGTTCCAGGAATTAACCACCCGCTGGCTAAAGGCAAATTTCCACACATCTATTCTACAACTGTCTTTCCCCAATTTGAATTTATGCCCCCTTAGGTTCGTAATCTGAGCAAGCAGAAGAATCCCATCAGAATTCAGCATGCTCAACCCATTCAAGGCCTTATACACCTCAGATCACCTCACAGGTGCCTAGTCTCCAGCCGCTGCGATTTGCAGAACTTAAGCCTGTCTTGGTAAGAGGACCCTCTTCGTTCTCCTCACCAATCTTGTTGCCCTTCTCGGTACGTGCTCAAGCAAATCTACATCCTTCCTAAAATGAGGTCTGGAGGTCTCATTTTAGGAAGGTATTATTCAACTATAATACCCACAAACAAAGCAAAACCAAGTTGAGATAATTTTCACTTCAATTTGGTAGCAAATGTTGGATGTTGTGTGCAAATATTTTACTCATGGTTAGAATCTGTTGACATTTTTTTATGTTGTCACTCTTCCTAAAAAAAAAATGATCCTTTAGGTTCCTTCCATTTGGTTTTAAATTTTTACTTCTGCAAAATGTTGTTACTCTATAATGTAATCTATCATTTCTTGTTAACTCTGTTGTCCTCTTAGTAGAACTAAATCATTTACATTGATTATCTAATTGTAACAACTCCATTTCTCTGCATATTTAAAGGCTTGAGTAGTAGCATCAGGTTAATACTTATCTCTTAGTCTTATTTTCTCTCTAACTCCTAATGAATTGATGATGAGTTGCTTTAAGAACTGGATATGTAGTGGTTTGATATCCCATCTCTCTTTCACATCAAGTTGTCAACTGACTCATCAAGCTGTCGAGAGAAATTTAAGATACTCTGGAAGTTGGTTGTGACTCAGTTTTCTTGAGAAATGGATTATTAAAGATGACTTAAACAAGTCTTATCAGTTAGTATCTTTGATACTGCATAGGCTTGCCTGCTAGGTGCAAAGGCCATCCTGTGGCAATCTTGCATCTCTGTAAGCATTTTGTATCTTCAACAAATACTGCTACAAAATAAGTTTTCTTTTGTAGTCAGTAAGACATGTTCATGGACATTGTTCTGTTTGACACTATTACAATATCTCCAAGGTATTCATTACCATTTTGCTAAGAAAGCAAAATTTCATTTTTGAATAAATGAAAAAATGTTTCTGTCAGTGTGATTGCTGCCAATTATATCTAAAAATTGAAAATTGAAAAGTACTTGTATTTTGGTAAAATAGATTTCAATCAATAAATGTGAGAATTCCTTATTGAAATTTGACAAAAAAAAAAGATTGTAATGCAAGAGAATGGTTAAAATTCTGTAATCTGCAGGTAGTTCCTTTGTTTCTAAGTGATTGAGAGAGCTAGCCACACTCATTACAGTTTGGGCCTTTTCTTTTGGATTTTAAAATCCAAAAGATCTGCCTCATTTAAAGTGAAAGAGCATGTGTGTGTGTGAGAGAGAGAGAGTGCACTGTACAGTTTTAGCTACATACGAGCAAGAACCATTAGTTTGTCTTTGGTGAAAAAGAATTTTTTTATTTCTAAAAATAATGTGAATGTAAGTTGTAATAGATAAAAATATGAGACGTGAGTTGTCCCCCACTTCTCAGGTCTCTTCAATAGATGGTTACAACTACAGTGTCACAACATGCAACTGATAAAAATTAATTTTGGGAAATTTTTCAAATACTTGTGGTTGGTATTGGTAACTGAAATTTTACAAAGAAGTTTTTGCTTGATGCAATTTGTAAATGCACAAAGTTTTACATGAGGTTTCAATATGACAAGGCTGATTTTCACCTAGTCCTCAAAAATATTTTTGGTCTTATAACAGAGATGTCATTTGTAATGAAAGCATCAATATCTTACATAAATGTAAGCACCCAAGATAAATTCCAATCTCACACCATCAGAAAAACAAGCCCTCAAAGTTTTGAATAATGACAAGGCAATTTTCAAAGCATACAAAAGAAATACCACTCTAATTTTCAAAAAAAATATCTGATCAGAGAATTGAGAACCTTTCTAATTCAGGCTTACAAGTTAGGTGAGAATCAATAGAAAATACTAAAGCAGAAACTCAGGGCCTTTAAAATACAATAAGGAGATTATCAAACATACATTCTTCATACTCAACTACTCTAGCTTGGAAGCACTCCAGATACTTTCTGCCATAAAAGGTTTCCAGTCTGACTTAATCAAGCACAAGCAACATTTGAATGGCAGAATCAGTGTGCCCGTGAACATCATTTCTGAAAACAAAAAATCTGTCCTAAATACCACCCATTTTATTCAAGAAATAAGATCCTACCAGCCACACTCAGAAGGAATTATGACTTCTACTTGCAATGACTCAAGTACATGGCCTTTTTAAGAGGCCAGGCATTTTTTTGTAATAACCTCAATGAACAGATCAACTTGGTTTTCTGAAAAGCTTGGAAAAACAGAACTTTCTGGATCTTGCTGTCAAATTTTTGGTTTGAGCACAAATAATTAATTTCTTAAGGGAATTAATTCTCTTACTATCTGAAAAGTACATGTCATCCTCATCCACCTCAGGTACATTTCTTATGTTTAACTTCACATTTTCTCCTGCGCTTTGCTCTCAGATATCACAAAATCATTTAGCTCCCTGTTAGAGTTTGATTAGATTCTGGCCTGCACTTCCATATGGCCTTAGTTGCTAATGCTCCTAAACAACAAACAAACAGGCCTGCACTTCCGTATAGAATTCCTCATGTGTGAATGTAGTTGCAAAATATTCATCCAGTTTGTCAGCTACTTGAGCAGAATCATCAACTATTGAACCATCGATATCATATGGACCAATGTGATCTGTCCCCTTCCTTCTAGAATTTACATAAGTAAAGAAGTCTTTGCTGTTTTTGTATGCATCCTTTGCCAATGATTTCTCATAATCTGCCTTTGCTTGCCTAACCTCCTTTGTGACTTGATTAGCTGTTCTCTACCATAGGCTTCTGTGTCACCTGATAATTTATATGCATCACATGCATTTTTCTTCTCTGCCAAGAGTCTAATTAGTTCAACTGATATCCATTTAGGCCTAAACCTTGAACTATATTTCTTAGTTGGTATGAAAAGTCTAATAGCTTCCAAGATTAATTCCTTGAATGCTTTCCATTTTGAATTTGCTGTTGGTAGGTTAAAAACTGTCTGAGACCACTGTAGTCACCTTTATGAAAGAAAAACGTTATCTCTAATGGTAGTTACATCATTAAGTAAATCCCACATCAGTACACTGCGATCACTGCCACCTAGTGGTTCCTTTATCTGCAGATTCTTAATGCATGAATAATCACTGCTGATTACCAGACCAAGAACCAGGGACTCACATCTGATGAGTATGGGTTTGGTACACCCAGGGTCCTAAGCTGGATATCATCATTCTTCTCTTTCTTGGTAATTCCTTTCTACTTCTAACTCTTGCTCTCTCTCTTTCTCTGTCTCTGTCTCACAGGGTAACTCGGGGAATTTTTTTTTGGCTGTTGCAGCATAAACCTCAGGCTTCCTTGCACCATGTGGCTAATAATTATAATAATAAAATAGTATTACTCCCTCTGGTTGCCTCTCAAACATGCTGCTGTAGAAAACAATCATCCAGTAAATTCACAAAAGTCTTGCTAGCATGCCAGTGACCAACCCACACGTTCCAGTCAACATCTGAGAATTTAAAATAATTCCCCATTATAAGACAAAACTAATTTACTGGCCCACTCTATTTCTCTGTACTGTTGTTAGTTGTACTCATCAGAGTCATTACGCCTATAACACACTCCTACTCTCATCCCTACTTTCCAGTGCCTATGTTACACAAAACTCACTCAACATTGCATTGTCAATCCATATCAACTGTAGATGCACTTTCTTAGATTTTATGTGTTTATTAACTAACAGCAAAACCCCTCCTCCCTTCCTATTGTGTATCCTTTCTGTACACATTGTATTTCCATTCTGCATTCATTATATCTGTGTGACACCTTCCAATATCCCAACAGTATCTGCCTTTGATGTCTTGACCAGCACTTCAAATTCATCAAATTTATTTTCTGTACTCCTAGCATTGATGTACATGCAAGTATACATGCACCTGCTCTTACTCGTAGTTACCCTAATACAGCCCATATATTTACTTGTTCCGTGATGTCTCCCAGCAGCCCTTAAAATCCCCAGCACCCTGCTTTCTTGGCTGCTGCTGATTTTAATAGAAGCAGTGCAAGAATCACCTTCACCTCTGGCCATGGCTATTCTTAATCTATTAGTCTGTTAATCCCCCCCCCCCCCATAGCAGTTTTCAACCTCCATCATTACCTCGATAGCATCAGCAAATATTCTTGCACCCTTTCTATTTAAGTGCATTCCATCTCTGTAGAAGCAGTCTCTTCTGCTAATAAGAATGAACCATTGTGAGAAAAATTCTACCTAATGGGCCTTGCATAGTCTCTCCAGGGCCGAATTGATTGATAAGGCTCTCATTGTATATTCTTCCCTATAGTGTTTGGGCGAATTGCAGACATTTTTAAATTTAACCCTAACTCGTGCATTTTTTTTTTCAACATTGACCTTTACTTATTAAGGAAGTGTGAGATCTCCTATTCTTAATGTCATTAGTGCCAGCGTGTACAACAATATCACCTTTTGTGCCCTTAAAAGATGATATCTGCTGTACAACGTCATCAACTTTTGCTCCTGGAAGACATACCATGGTCCTAATCCACCTATCCTTTTTGCACAATATATTTGTCATTTCCCTGACAATAGTCACCATTTCATCATACTAGAGTTCTGGAGAAAGATCATCACAACCAATTCACAAGAAAAACTTAGTACTTAAAAGGATCACTTTCCAGACTGACGACAAGTCACAAACAATCTGTATCAGATAAAGCCTGTAATCCGACATTGGCAGTCTAGTCTGCGCAGGAATTGCAGAGAGGAAGTTGTTTTAGCTCACCTCCGCATAGGACACAGTCATCTTACACATGCCTTTTTGCTGAGGGCAGATGACTGTCCTATGTGTGAGAACTGCGAAACGTATTTAAGCATATGCCACATTTTAACTGAGTGTCCACATTTTAGACACGAACAAGATTTTTATTTTACCGCTTTTAGTCATCTGGCTGAGCCTTATACACTCAGTCAGATTTTATCCGACAATGACAATGTGTCTGCTGTTTTTAACTTTTTAAAATCAGTAAACCTTTTTACTCGTATTTAAAATTGATTTGTCATTCCTTTGTTCATATGTTTTGTACTTTTACTCCTTTTATATCCCGACATGGTGGCCTAACTACTTAGGTCACTGAAGGTTTTAACTTTTTATATATGACCGGTATTTGGCGCATTATAGCCTCAGTTGCTGATGCGCCAATAAAACCCAAACCAAATCCAAATCCAAAAATCCAGACTGACGAAAACCTCTTCTAGGAAACCTATGCAATCACCTCTTCAGCTTCTGTGTTGAAAGAGCAATCAGATGGGCAATGAAATGTTTTCCTTTTTTTGCTAGAGCTGTATAGGCATTGCTTCGTTGTATTATGTTGCCAACACTGAATACCTACAATACAAGATCTGCTAATGATCGGAGTAGACCTCCAGAAATTCGCATTAATCATGCTCAATGCCAATGGGATTTGGGTATGCTCAGTTCTGATGGAATTCTTCCTCTTGCTCAGAATAATCACCTGAGAGGGCATAAATTCAAATTGAGGAAAGACAGATGTACGATAGATGTGCGGAAATTTGCCTTTAACCAGCGGATAGTTGGTTGGTGGAATAGACTTCCATCCCATGTTGTGGAAGTTGATAGCCTAAATAAATTTAAGTATCAGCTGGACAGGTATTTCGAATGAACGGAGGGGTGAAATGGGAGTGGTTTTTTGGCTAATGCTGCATAAGCTTTCTTTTCATTGCTTTCTTGCATCATATGCCTCTACTAATGCTAATCCTTAATTCGAGAACATAATACTGAAAAGTTAACCTATTGTTAGGACAAATCAGGGATTGTCACATTGATCAGGTGTCTAGTAAATTAGAAAGAATTGGAGAGCTTAATCATTGTTTTTAATCTTCATTACTGAGGGTTAAGAACAAAATCTCCTTTTTCTAAATGGAACTCAGAGGTTCAGGCTGGAAATGCTCACAGAAGAAAACATCAAAGGTGGACACTTCACGTGTCAACCAAAGAACTGTGTCATTGCACCAAGCACCAACAGTCCAGCATCACTATTGGAGCAATCCAAATGTATATGACGGAAACAAATATGCTATATCTGTTTTCAGCAACCCAAATGTAGTTTGCATCTGTCAATTGGCAGATCTCCATTTGTTTAAATGTGTTAACCAAAACTGCATTAGGAGCAGGCATTAACAAACACAAGTGGAGTTTAGCTTTATTTTGGTCCACCGACAGTAATTTCACATACTTTTTTTTACAGTATGTTTTATCTGTTTTCAGTGTATAGAAGATAACAAAATCCTTCTATAGCATTGAAGGATTTTGTAATCTTTCTCCTTTCCTGAATACCACTAAAATAAGAGGTTTTGGACCGGAACCCAAAAAGATTCAGTCTCTTTAATATGCAAGTACATTTTCTGGTTCGTGTTTGGAGACTAATGATTTTATTTATTTTCTCTGTTTTTGAAATGACTCTCTTAAGAGTACTGCTTGACTCACTTAAACCCATTTTCTTGTCATGGAGACAGTGAATAAAAAAGGTCAGCTCTATGTGATCTATCTTGACATCTCAATGTTTCCACTAACAGCAGTTATTCCTGCTTCATTATTGCCTTGAGCAAATCCACTGCGTTCAGGGTCCTAGTTTTCCATCCTCTCTATAAGAGTTCCTTCCTAATAGGTAGGTAATTAAATGAATCTTAAATTCAGTGGAGGCTCACAAAATCCATCCTTTCAATTGTAATCTCTCTCTCCCCCTTCCCTCCCCTCCACTGTGTATGTTGTGACTGTATTGAAATTTGGTGTGATTGAGAAAATAATGTTAGTCTTCACTTTGAAACAGTGCCTTGCTTCTTAAATTAGTGTTTCTTCTTCCTCTAGTGAACCTGCCCAAAATAATATTGTTATGAATTATGACTAATAATAATATTTTTATGAGTCATGGTTTTTTTCTTAATTATATCACTGTTTGTTTGAATCATCCTATATGTAACAATCTGTATTTCCTGCAATTTTTTAAGCTCATAGAAGCATGACAAACTTTGCTTTCATGTTCATATCAACAAACAAGCCACAATCCTTAGAAAAATTTCCTTCACGTCTCCAGTCTTGGTTCATTCTGATTATTCATATACAGTATTATATTATTCATAGATCAGTGATGTAAAAGCATTGTTTAACTGGGTCTTTACCCCCTGCTTTCTCATCTTACTTCAAATAAAAATTATGTCATCCTTTGGAGAGCTGTTCTCCAATGTGTGGCACTACCACATCAGAGAACAGGGTACAAGGTAGGGGTGGCAAGGAACCCTTGTCTTAAGTCCTCCTTCAGTACAGTGATGTAAAAGCATTGTTTAACTGGGTCTTTACCCCCTGCTTTCTCATCTTACTTCAAATAAAAATTATGTCATCCTTTGGAGAGCTGTTCTCCAATGTGTGGCACTACCACATCAGAGAACAGGGTACAAGGTAGGGGTGGCAAGGAACCCTTGTCTTAAGTCCTCCTTCAGTACAGTTGCTAACAGATTTTTTCTTTTGCCAGGTTTTTTCTAGGCTCTCTCTGAAACTCGGAGATCTGCAGTTGCTCTTGATTGGTTGAGTGACGGTAAGAAATACTTCTGAAAAATTTTACAGAATATGTACTCTCTCAGTATGTAAAGTGTGAAGATCTTGTTATATTTATAATTATATTTATTATATTATTGTAATTTCATTTTTAGCTATTTAAATATTGCTATCTGTAAACCCTTCTAGCCTTAACCCATAATATACACTTGCTGTATATTACCCTGACCCGAGCATGTAATAAAGCAATAAACTGAAATTTATTATTTATAATATATCTTGTTCCTTATCTCTTATAAGTTCTTATGCTATATCTGTTTTCAGACTTACCATAGCCCACTTCTGCCAGTCATACAGTTTTCCCTCTAGCAAATACACATGTAGAAATGTAGTTTTTGAAAAAACACATGACTGAAGTGGAATAAATTATAGTGTGTTTATTTATTTATTTGTTCATTCCTATCTGCTCTCTGGGATGGGAGGAGTGGATGGTTAAAGGGATGTCTGTGAATTCCAAATAATTATAAAAAATGGAAAAAAAAAATGTGTTATTGATATAAAGCAACAATTGTTTTAAACCCAAACCAGAACACTTCATTATAATGAGATATCATGATTTTGAAAGTGAAAAATCAAAATCCCATGAAAATTGTAACTAAAAAATGATTAAAAAAAAAGAAACCTTGCAGCTTTTATTGGTACTGAAAATTTTAACCTAAATGAAAAAGAATTAATATATCCGGAAGACAGTTTTGCATGCTCTTGATAGTACATAGGATCAGGGCCAGATTTACCAGGTTGCACAGTTGCTGCAAAGGTGGTATGGCTCACTGAAATTTTAACCTAAATGAAAAAGAATTAATATATCCAGAAGACAGTTTTGCATGCTCTTGATAGTACATAGGATCAGGGCCAGATTTACCAGGTTGCACAGTTGCTGCAAAGGTGGTATGGCTCACTGAACAGTAATCTTGTTGGTCCAGGGACCTCCCTCACCTTGTTTGACAACCCTTTAAAAATATATGCACTAGGGCCCTAGGCTACTTAAATATCTCATTACGTAAAATTATACAAAATTTAGCAGTTACTTGATTGTTAATATCAGACCAACTGCTGTGAACATTAGAACATTTTGTCCCACAAATATTGCATTGTACTTCATGTTCGTCTTCAAGGTTCAGCTTTATTTTCTTAATAAAATATACACTTGCTTCCAAGCTTTTTCTCTAAATCCTTATTGAACTCATACTGCTTTCTGGTGGCCTAAATAATGATAATTTATGGCACCTATAAAATTATTTATAACCTCATTTATTCTTAACTTCAGAAACTTAGCCAACAAAGACTATAGGTTACTGAGCATGAGCAGCAAAGGGAACTGCATTGTGGCATACTCATTATTTATTCATATTCATTATTTACTTTCTTTCTATATGTTATTTTTAAAATTAGAGGCCTGTGGTGCTGGATTCCATAGATGAGTAAAGAAATTCAGTGCGACTGGTAAGAACAGTAACTGGGTTATGTATTTAATTAACGGGAGCATAATACATGCATACATAAATTAATACATACTGCATAATATATACATAAATATAAAATTTTGTTTATTTATGTATTCATGCAGCTGATGAAGAGATACTTAAATCTCGAAAGCTCCTGTTAATTACTTATTAAACCCAGTTACTGTTCTTACCAGTTGCACTGAATTTCTTTATTCATGTTATTTTTAGTAAAACTGCATTTTTTATTGCATACATACAGCTAATATTAGAAACTGAAATGTTATGAAAGTACAAGTACCAGCTGATGTATTGTTTTTCATTGTTTCCAATTTCTGCAAATGGCTATTCCTTATTTTGAAATTTTCATACAGCAAAACTGGTATAAATAAGATATTTTACTTAGTTCAGAACACTGGGATAGGCACCCTGAAACCAGTACTATCAAACTGGTCACTTCATTTTTGATACGATTGTTCATGTAGAGTCTCTTAGATACCTCTTAATTAACCTCTTATAATTTGTAATAAATCGAATAAAAGCAGACAATACTGTATCTCTGATATCCTCTCGTGTATCTTTCTCCAGAAAAATTTAAATGGAAAGATTTGTGAAATGATTTCATCCTCTCAAATTAAGAAAAATAATTGGGGGGAACAGTATGCCTGCCAAATTTCGTGGAAGGTTTTAAGGTATTGCTGGCAGAGAACCATTCGACAGTGCAGAAAAAGACTCTTCATGAAGTTTCTTGTCAGGTTTCATCCCTTAAGTAGAATTTTTGAACCTTTGACTTAAGTAGCTGAAATTTTGTATCCAGAATTGTGTTCATAACATTTTTGTGTTTAGGCTAGTTGCCTTCTTAGGCATTTGTGATGGATAACAGGTGAATAGGAAGCAACAAGAAACAATTCATCCCTAAAAATAACTTAAGTGAGAAGGGACCTGCAAACAGAAACTGATAGTTTTAAATGATTTTAACTTTTAACGTGAAGTTCGCTTCATTTCAAGATATTCACTTACATTTTGTAATGTTCATTTGTACAAACAAAGATAGGTCATGCCTTGCCTCATTAGAATAGTTAGCAGCAAAGCTCAATCGTTTCTTTAGAAAACTTCAAATATTGCATTTTCATTTATATTTTAAAATTAAAAAAAATAAAATAAACAGAACTTGTAGTTTTTTGTACCACTGGTTAAACTCATTGATATCACAGTGTATGGAACACCTCTAGTTAATGGGGAAGAATGTAGGGGTTTTTCAAAAGTCCAATAAAATCACATGCAAAGTGCTGCATATGGGTAGCAGCAACTTTAGGGTAACGTATTGACTGTGTGGTACTACACTGAGGGGTATTGGAAAATGAAAAAGACCTGGGGGTAATTGTGCAGTCAGATATGAAGTTCTCTGAGCAGTTCAGACAGACTGCCAAGACAACTCATGGGGTTTTGTCAATGATATATAAGAATAAGGCAATGGTTAAACCACGTCTTGATTGCTGCATACAGGCCTGGAGGTCTCATTTTAGGAAGGATGTAGAGCTGTTGAGCAAACTCAATGCCGATGAAATCCTACTAGAACATTTTGTCCCACAAATATTGCATTGTACTTCCTGTTCAGCATTATAAGTTCAAATTGAGAAGGGAATGTTGCGGGTTGGATGTGCATAAATTTGCCTCCAGCTAGAAAATGGTTGATATGTTGGCCTTTTTTTTGGCCGATGCTGTTTAGGCTTGCTTTCTTTCATCATTTGCCACTACTAATAATATCTTCAGCTTGCACCTCGATGCTAGTGTGACTGCTAATTATTTTGGGGCACATCCCTACTTGAAAGATCCAAAAATGCTATTAATAAATAAAAAAATGAAGTGGGTACTCTTTATTGTACAGTGAGAAAATGAAAGTTACAGGTATCACAGCCACATTTTGTACAACCCCTTCACATCCAGGACAGGGATTAACTTTATGAGGTATGTAAATAATAAGCAAAACATTATAATAATAAAAACATACAAATAAAGTAGAAACTAAGAATTATACAATATAAAAATGTTTCTGTAGATCAGGTTCTAATTTCTCAGATTGAAATAGACTGAAGAATCATTTCATAATACTTTTTTATCAGTGGCAAATCTCTTGGAATTTGCATTCTAGTTCCACATTGATGAAGAGAAGTCGTTTAGGTATGAACCTCCGTTATGCAGTCCGTTGCTGTGACAGATAAGTGCAGGTTTTGACCGAAGTCCTGGTGACGGAACATGCCATGAACATTGCTCTCAGATATTTGGTTCAGAGACAACACTGGCAAATATTTTCATTATAAAGATAATTCTTCTCTGCTGAATAATTGTAGGCAATCTAGGTGAAGCTGCTGTGCCTTAATTGCATTGTATTGTTGGAGAGGAAGGTGAAGTTTGGTGGATGCCCTTTTAAGCAGCCAAAATTCTAAGGAGTACATATTTTTAACATTCATGAGAGCCATAGAGAACCAGATTTCACTGAATTAGAGGATTGCTGAATACGCAGCATCCCTAATAAAGTTCCATTCTACTGTGAAGATATCTTTAGCATGAAAAAAGTGAGCGTTTGAGATCTAGTGAAGCTCTTCGCAAACTGTGACTATAGCGCATCTCGGTGATTGCAGGAGAGCTTGCTGTCAAAAATAACCCAAAAATTTGTGCGTAAATGCAATTGGATTGGCTTTATCCACACTGATGATCTGAAGATTAGTTAGATGTGGTTTTCAGGGAATAGAAATTGTGCCAACTTGATTAGATTTATGGCAAGGCCAAATAAAGATAGGTAGTTTTCAAGGTCAGCTAGCTTACTGTTAATCATGCAGGAAGTTGCCAGACAGGAAGAATTACACCTGATCCTGGTGAACACCTTCAGATCATTGGCATGTCATGTGGCCCATGAATAAATAGGATGATTACTGCCATGAATAATAGTCTAGAGAAGTTGCCAAACTTAGTGGAATCTCCGAGGGTTCCATGCCGGACTCATTTTTGTTTTCAATATTTATTAATGATATTGATGAAGGCTTATCAGTCTTAGTGCCCAAATTTCTACCGTTTCACAGATGTTGTTGGGCCTGGTGGCCAAGGAGTTATCTCATTGTATAAGGCAATGGTTAGGCCACATTGTGAGTACTGCATACAGGTCTGGTAGTTTCATTTTAGCAAAGATGTGATGGAACAGGTGGAGAGAAGAAGAAGAAGATTAGTGAGGGGGAATAAATGGCATTCTTACAAAGAATGCCATTTCTACACATCTACACTTCTACACATTTCTACACTTCTACACATTGCTGCATACGGAAACTGGGCACCTGCAAGGAGATTTGATTGAGGTGTTTAAGGCTTTGACAGATTGAGTAGCTAAACATTGATGGCATCCTTACTCTTGTTCACAAAACACGAGCAGGCATAAATTTAAATTAAGGAAGAATTGGTGTTTTTTTTTTTTTTTTTTTTAATGAAAACCCCAAACATTAGAGGTATTAGAACCTATAGTACTTAGTACCATGCATGGATTGAAGGTTGAGACGATGAAAGAAGATACTTGTTGACATTAGACTTGAATTTCTGTAGATTGTGATTTTCAGGAAATATGTATGAAGGAAGGTTGTTCCAGAAAACTGAAATTGAATGAATAAATGAAGAAACGTTTACAGGATAGCTGTGTAAAAGTATCTACATGTCCACTCACTTCCATCTTATCTTGTAGAAGTGAGTAGTCTGAATAAATTTAAGAACTTAGACAAGTTATTAGAGGGGATGGACAGGTGATGTGGGAATTTTTTTTTTTTTTTTTTTTTTTTTGCCTGATACTCTGTAAACTTGCATCACTTGTCAATACTACTATTTAAAATTTTACAGAATTACATTTGACTTTTGCAGGAAAAATATTTCCAGTGGAAATCTTGAAGGAACGTAATGCATGAAAATTATTAGCAGAATACCCTGCATAGAGGAATAAAATTTAAAACGGAATTTATAAAATAACTGGCATATGATAAATTGGTGATCATAAATTAAAAAATGCTCTGATACCACACACAAAACTTAATGCTGAATGACATGCTAAAAACAAGGTATGATCTTATGCATTGGATAACATTTCAGTGTTCATGATACACCCAGCTTATCATCAATGTTGTGCACAGACATGCATCTCAACAACTACTTCATCTTCCCCTATCCTCAGCCCACCATCCCCAGTCATCTATCATACATTACCTCAATCTCGCTATGGTGCTGTTCCCCCTCAACTTATGGTGCGACGTAAGCACTGTGGGAAAAAATGACAGTAGGGGAGTGTTACAATCCTAATGATTATGATGAGTATAACAAACAGCTATATAGGCAAATACAGTGGGCCAATAAATCATAATGTCTTATAATGGGAGATTTTGATTTTTCCATATATTTACTGTGTGTGTGTGTTGGTCACTCACTAACACACAAGACTTTTGTGATTTAGTGGATGATTGTTTTCTACAGCAGCTTGTTAAAGAGCCAACAAGAGGTAGCGATACTCTTTATCTGATTTTCAGTAGTGACTCTTCATGCATTAAGAATCTACATGTAAAAGACTCTGTGTGGCAGTGATCACATTGTGCTGATGTGTGACTTAACTAAGACATAATTACTTTCAAGGTAAAAGGGAAGGGCTTTTGCTTTCGAAGAGTGACAACCATGATCTCAGACAGTCTAATTCTATACAGTGGGCCATCTGATGATGTTACCAACAGCAAATTCTAAATGGGAAGTATTCAGGAAAATAATTGTAGACCCTAGTAAGAAGTACCATTCCAGGCTTAGACCTCAATGGATGTCAGATGAACTGATGAGACTTGTGGCAAAGAAGAAAAGTGCATAGGATGTGTATAAATTAAAAAGTAATACACAGAAGCCTATTGTAGATATAAACTAATCCATAATCAACACAAAGCAATTAGGTAAGCTAAGGTGGATTATGAGAAGCAAGGGAGTTCCTAGGGAATGTGGTGCCCGGGTGCCAATTGCAATTTGGCATCCCCTTTAAAATTTTCTTCATATGTGTATGTGAGTTTCAAGTTTTCAGTTGCCCCATGAATGTTGCTGCCTGAGTGCAATGCACCCTCGGGATGACCCGCCCCTGATGAGAAATCTGCCAAAATGCCAAGCAAATCAGCGGACTTCTAAACTTACAATGAATGATTTAGGCTACCTCGGTTTACTGTTCATGATCCTACTCAGGTTACTGAAAAACTGAATAGGTATTTTAAGAATTGAAAGAACCATACTACTCTCACCTGAGACTGACTGACTCACCCACATTGTGAAAAAGGCCTATAAAATCCTGTTTGAATCGAATGATTTTCAATGGGACACAAACTGAGGTCTTTTCTACCCCAGTTCAAATCCCGTCAAACTCAGGTGGAAAGCATTACTTCCAGTCGAGCTTGCATCATATGCCACTGCTAATAATAAGTACACGTGACTAGTGTGATGTGATTTATGTCATAATACAATAAAAAGTTAATCTATATGGTAAGACTAGTGCCATAAATTCCCAGCATTCTTGCATAGCAACTCCGACCTGCGTTTGCTGCAGGGTTGAGCCATCAGGGTGCTGATTACAGTTAGAAAGTGGTGGTGGAACGCTTACCACAGGTAACCTAAATATATCATGTAAGTTAATGGTTGCACAGAACAGTGTGTCAGTGCTGGTTATCATTTCTTCTGTTAATCCACTTGTACAAATTTTAGTTTAAGCTTTCCGATTATAGGTCGCCTATTCCCAGTGGAATTGCAGATGTTGCCTCAGGCAAGGCAACACCTACAATCTTCGAGGCAGAATGCACTGGTCCCACAGGAATACCTATTGTATTTGACCGTTGTCAGGGAAATGGGAAAATATTGTGCAAGAAGGATAGGTGGAATAGGACAAGGTTTTTTTCTGACCAGGGTCAAAAGTTGATGACAGTCTTTTAAAGGCACAAAGGTGATCTTGTATACATTGGCACTAATGACATCAATAGTAGGAGATGTATACACTTAACAAGTACAGGTCAGTGTTGAGAAGGCACAATTTAGGGTTAATTATGAAAGTGCAATTCTGCCCTGACACAATGGGAGAGAAAATAAGATGAGAGCCTTCTCAGTCAATTCTGCACTGGAGAGATTGTGCAAGGCTCACGGGTTAGAATTTTTCTCAGCGCGATCTATTGTTATCAGGAGAGACTGCTTCTATAGGAATGGGATACACAAATAGAAAGGTTACAAGAATATTTGCTGATGCTATCGAGGCAGTGTTAAGTGGGTCGGAAAACTGCTAGCTTGAGGGAATTAGAACTAATAAATAAACAGTAGCCACAGGCAAATGTAAAAGGGATTTTTGCGAAGCTATAGCTTGTTGGGAGAGTAAGTGCATCTATACTTGCATATATACCAATGCTATGAGTATTGTAAATAAATTTGATGAATTTGAAGTGCTGGCCAAGACGTCAAAGGCAGATATCAGAGATGTGTCCCGCATATATAAGGAATGCAGAATTCACATTTGGAGAGTACAGAGTGTATAGGAAAGTAGGAAGTGAAAGCGCGTTATGCTGTTAATCAAGATCAAAATTTAAGGAAGTGCATACAATTCACATGGGTAGACTGCAAGGTTGAGTCAGTTTGTTGTGCCCTAAGCATTGAGAAATCAAAATGAGAGTAAGAGTGTGTTATAGACTTAATGACTGATAAGTACAACAAATAACTGTACAGAAAAATAGAGTTGACCAGTAAATCAGAATGTCATAACGAGGGATTTTAACTTCCCAGATGTCAACTGGAATTAGTAGATTGGTCACTCACACACTAGCAAATCTTTCGTGCATTGTTAGATGCCTGTTTTCTACAGCTGCATATTCGAGAAGCAAAGAGCTAGAGTAATACGCTTGATCCGATTACCAGCAGTGATTAATCATGGATTAAGAATCTGCAGATAAAAGGAAAAACCAGATGGCAGTGAGTGACCATGGTATACTGATGTGGGATTTACTCAAAGGTAACTACCATCAGGAGTAAAGGGAAGGGTTTTTGCTTTCATAAAGGTGACTACAGTGGTCTGAGACAGATTTTAATTTCTATACAGTGGGACCAACTGATGACGTTATAAACGGCAAGCATTCGAGGAATAATCTTGGAAGCTGCTAGGTGTTTCATACCAACTAAGAAATACTGTTCAAGGTTTAGCCCTAAATGGGTGTCAGATGACAGACTATTTTTTTTTTTTTTTTTAATGAAAGCCCCAAACATGAGAGGAATTAGACCCTATAGTACTTAGTACCGTGCTTGGGTTGGAGGTTCAGAAGACAAAAGATATTTGTTGACATTGGATTTGAACTTCTGTAGATTGGAATTTTCAGGAAATATGTATCAAGGAAGGTTGTTTCAGAAAACAGCAGTTGAATTAATAAATCAGGAAGATGAAAGGTTGGTTCTGTGCATTTGAAGTTGGACAGTAAATGGATGTTGGCTGGTGGCGGCACGTGTTCGGACTGTTTTCAAAGAGAGTGGGAATTATAGAAGCCAATTCAGAAGAACTGCCTATGGAAGTATCTGTAGAAGAGGCATTCAGCAGAACCAGTACATCTATGAGAAAGCGAGTGGAGAGACTCTGTTAGAGATGAATCATTAATTAACCTAACTGCCCTCTTATGAATGGAATCAAGAAGGCCTGAGAGAGGTTTTGGGGGCACCACCCCAGATGTGGGAACAATATTCCATGGCAGGGCGGATTTGCGATTTATGCGAAGTGAGCAGCTGTTTGGAAGAAAAGTAACGCCAAGAGCAAAAGAGAAATCCACGTTTTTTAGATGCAGAGGAAGCAATATTTGTAATGTGCTTGTGCCAAGAGAGATTAGAAGTCAGGGTAATCCCCAAAAGAGGTATATCCTTTTGCCTAGAAATTGGAGTGTCACTAAAGATAAGCATAGGAGCAGAAGAATCCTTTTTGCGAGATATAAGACAAGACTGAGTTTTAGAAGGGTTGAAATCAACTAAGTTGTCTTTGCCCCACTGGAAAATTACCTGAAGATCAGCATTTAAGGAATTGGTAGCAGATTTTCGAGAAGTTGAAGCTGATTGAGCAGGACAAGGTTTCTCAAAATGGAGAGTGGAATGCAATGTGCTATTATCGGCAAAACTATGGATAGGATTTCCAGTCAATGGAAGAAGGTCATTAATATACAAGAGGAAAAGAGTGGGGGAAAGAACTGAACCTTGGGGGACATTAGTGGAGAAGTTAGAAGACAGAAAGCCATCTACCATCACCCTCAGTGAGCGATCAGAGAGAAAACTGGAAAACCAATTACTAAAAACAGTTGGCAAACCATAAGATGGAAGCTTGTTTAGAAGACCTTTAAGCCAAACACGATCAAAAGCCTTTGAGATGTCAAGAGCAACTACTTGTGTTTCACCGAACCTTTCCATTGAATTAGTCCATAAATGGGTAACATAAGCCAGAATATCACCAGTGGATCGACACTGACGGAATCCATACTGGCGATCGTTGATCAGATGGAAGGCTTCTAGGTAGTTTAAGAGTTGGTGGTTAATTGATTTCTGTTTTTCCTTCTGCTTGGAAATTGAACCAAATTTCCAATCAGAAGGAAAAACACCTTTGGAATAAGAAAGTGAAAAAAGGCGGTAAAGAATAGGAGTAAGTTCAGGAGCACAGGTTTTGAGAACAAGTGGAGAAATACCATTGGGACCTGGAGCTTTCTTAGCATCGAGATTCATCAAAATCCTTCTGACAAACTTTTGACGGAGGTCCATAGGGGGCATTGAATGGAGAGTGTTGGGAATGGTGGGAGGTATTTTACCAAGATCATTAATATATGAGCTGGAAGAAATGGGATGCTAGCAGGTCAGCTTTATCTTTGGCTGAAGTGACAACAGAACCATCTGGTTTGGATAGAGGATGGTCAAGTAGTGCGGCAAATAGCTTTGGCAAGTGACCAGAATGCTCGACTACCATTAGGGCAAGAAGCAAGTTTTCTACTCTTAGCCTGTTCGAACTCTAGTTTGGACTGATTAATAACTGCTTTACAATTGTTGCGAGATTTAGTGTACGCAGAAAATGAAACTGAAGAATTAGAAACAAGCCAATTACGATATGCAACATTCTTCTCTTGAACAGCCTTAGCACATTTATTGGAAAACCAAGGTTTAGATAAAGGACGAGATTTTAAAGTGGAGTGTGGGATAAAGGATTCCATTCCTGCAAGAATAATTTCACTGACACGATCTGAGGAAACGTTGACATCAGAAGTTTTGAAACAGTAATCAGACCAAGGAAAAGAAGAAAAGAAGTCTCGCAGGTCATCCCATTTTGCATTCTTGTAATGCCAAACAACACAAGGTTGGGAATAGCCATGAGATGAAGGTTCCATTCGAGAAGAGACAAACACCTAGTTGCGATCTGAAGTTCCTAATGGACCTCTCACTTCGACCGTGTACTTAGAAGGGTTGTTTGTGAGAAAAAGATCAAGCGTATTGGCTATATGATTAGGATTGTCCTGTATTCTTGTAGGTAAATGGACAATCTGTGCTAAGTCATTAGTAATTGCAAAAGCCTCAGCATCTCGACCTGCTGGGCCGGCCTGACTAGAAAACGGAAGCCAGCTGGAGTTGTGAACTTTAAAATCACCAAGGAAAATTACCTCACTGTTAGGAAAGTTGGACTGGAGAAAGTCAAGTTGCAAAGAGAGGAAGTCAAAGAGCTCCGAGTGATTAGTGCAGTTGGGAGAACGGTGGAGACCACAGATGAATTTGACACCGTGATTTATAGAGATTTTAAGCCAGAGAAGATCAAAGAGAGGAGATTCCAAATTGCCAAGTCTCTGACAGGTAATATCAGAACGGACATATTCACAAGTACCACCTTTGAGGCGAAAGAAATTATACAGCGAATAATTTGGACATCTGAGATGAGCAGTAGTTGAATCAACCGATAACTGAGATTCCGTCAGAAAAAGTACATGGGGTTTGGCAGACTGCAAGTGGAAATGGACTTCGTTGAGATTAGAATTGAGACCACGTATATTTGTGAAATGAATTAGGAAGTGCTTGGGAGGTTTAGATCTTTTCGCAGATAAGCTTGCTCTATTAGTTTGACAATTCATGGTGTATTCAATAGTAAGAAAAAGTTGGTGGGACATGCTGTATGAAGTAATAAAATTTTTGGATGTGGCGTACACGTGGTAAGAATATACCCAGATCCTTGACATAACGTGCCTCGACAATGCTCCCCGCATATGCACTACTCGGACTCCCTCCAGTCACTATCTGGCAGAGTAGAGGTAACAAGATTATACACTAGCTGATCCGGAAACCTCCTAGAGAGTTACCAATAGGTTCGTTCCGGTGTACTAACTAGCGGTCGGCCTGCGAACACCGTTTTAGAGCTCTACTCTCGAAATGTAAGAAATATTGGATCTCGCCACGATGTTCATCATAACCTCAAAAGTCATCAAGCATACTGCATGATGGAAGAGATGGGGAAGGGTTGACCGGAACTTAGCTCTAGAGACTAAACTTGGGTTCCACCACTTCAAGCCTCCAATAAGCAAAGTAGTGGTATTTCGCCGGTTGATGAGAGTCATCTACTACCTAGTACTGCCTGGTAACAGAGAGGTGCGGCGTTCCTCCATGTGGTGTGGGCGCCACACCTCGACCCCTACTTACGTTGGTTCACACCTGGGTGGTCATCCACCATGTACATATGCATGGAGGTTATACCCAGGATTACTAACAGTCCCACCATTGTGAAGGTGCAAGCAGAGAATTTGTCTGTCACAGACTGTGCGGACGTCGCCGAAATTGGGTCCACTTGACTTGAATGTCACCCGAATATCAGTTCCATTAGCGTTTTAGACTCCCAGGTAGCAAGTACAGCTTGTCTGGCATATCTGAGAGAATGTCTGTGACAACCTAAAGGACCATAAGACTCGTGGAAGAGAATAAAAATGCATGGGTTGCATACAAATTATCAACCGACACAGGAACCTATGGTAAATATAATTTAGCCTGTAATCAAATTACAAAGGAGGTTAGGAAATCCAAGGCAGATTACTGGAAATATTTGACAAATGATGCCAAGAAAAACAGAAAAGACTTTTTTAGTTATGTAAACTCTACAAAAACAGGGATGAATCAGATTGGTCACTTGATATCCATGGTTTGACTTGATAATCCTGCTGAGGTGGCTGACAAACTGAATGAGTATTTTGCTTTTAAATTCACACAGGAATTATGTAGAAAAGTTCAGGACAGAATCTGGGCATCTAAGAGGCAGTTAAATGACTAATAACTTACAGCAAAGTGGAGGAGAAATTCATTAAAAAGAAGGAAAATATTCCAAAATATCTATCCTTTACCACGAGCTCAAAGTTCTGCTTCCTGGCACTTATATTCTCGATTTATAGATACAGTAATTTTATGTCGATGCGAAAGGATGCAAGAAAGTAAGCTTAGGAAGCATCAGCAAAAAAAAAAAAAAAAAAAAATCCCACACTTCATGTCCATTCACTTCAGTATTTTGTTGAGTTCTTCCTTGAATTTAAGAAAACTACCCACTTCTACAACAGTGGGAAGTTTGTTCCAAAAAAAAAAAAAACCATTGCTGGCTGAAAGCAAACTTCCGCACATCTTCCTGCAAGCATTCTTCCTCAATTTTAAGGAAAACTCAATTCACCGTCATGTCTGAAATCTGAGCAAAAGGGAGGATGCAATCAGCAACGAGCATGCCAATCCATTCCATGACTTAAACGCCTCAATCAAAACACCCTGCAGATGTGTTGTCGGGTTTTAGGAACCACAACTGCAGCCGTAAAGAGTCTACACGGTATAAACTATGGCAAATCACGGCATGGACCTGATACTACAATAACCCCGAATGGCATAAACTGCCCGCAAACAGACTATACCATTGACAGCTTCAACTATAATGAGTACAAGAAGCAAGAAATGAAAACGATATGGACGGGACTAGTCCCATGAATGACTACTAAATAAATTGGACCTTTGGATACCTTGGTTGGGACACTGTCCCATGAGTGACCTTCCACCAACTGATGACATAGGCCATGTTGGCGGTCTGAGCTGGCGCCCTGCCTGCCCACCTTTCCTTCCCTTTCCCCAGCAGGGGGGGAAGTAGACGGTCCTTCTGTTTCTTCCCCTCATCGCCACCCCCACTTTCCCTTCTGGTGGGACATGGGCATGCCCCGCCGAAATCTGGAGTCGTCTTGCCTGTTGACTCCAATATTTCTGACTATCCCCCCCAGCCTTCAGTTTCTCTCCCCAACTCTATCTGATGCAAGCGAATGCCCCACACTTTCCACACCTAACAACACTAATCTAAATTACATTAGCCCATTAATATTTCCGGCCTTTCAAATCCTAACGCTGTCCCCCACTACGCGATTATTCGGTTTTTTTTAAGGTCCTAGCCGCCATAATCTCAGGAAATTAAGCGGCAGGAACTGCCAGAGTAAATCTCAGTCTACTGGTGTTTCCTGGTCTGCCTCCATGGGACACAAGTGGGACAACGTTGGGCCTCAGCAGGGGTCCAGCGGCTAAACAACCAGAAGAACATCGTACATGATGCTACACAAATGCAATATCCGCACACTTTTAAATCTCTGGCATTTCCCGTGAACTGGTACACCCACAATAAAAACAATGCGGAGATGGGGGAAACCCCTGGTGCCGTTTGATCCTAAACACCCTTTACACTTTACACTTTACATGGGACTGCTTGAAGAATTCCAATATGGCTGCCGTTACGAGTAGACACGTTTTTACGAGCTCCTGATTTTTGTGTCAAAATATGAGTTTTAAGTGTTTAGTTCACCATGAAAAGTGTTCCCGTCGAAAGACATTCATCTGAGAATTCCCTAGGTGAGACAATTTTGCAAAGTTTTGGGAATTTAGCAAACCAGCATTTTTATCTGTGTCCTTTTGTTTGCCAGACTACAATGGGCACTATGTGGCTGGCACCGATTATAACGCGGAGGCCACGTTGGTAGTGTGCACTTGACTGGGGAGGGTACCTCAACAGTGTTTTTATCGGGCTCAAAGAGAGCTCCAACAATTTGTGCTTTTAACAGCCGAGAAATATGTTTTTAGTGAACTCCCCCCCCCCCCTCTGTCATAAACTTTACATTGTGAGGAACAAACTCTGCTCCAGTGAATTCTATCACCATCGTCTTTAGCATACCCAAAAACGCTATAGGGAACGAATTTAACAGCTTTAGGTGAATTCTAACATTTGATCCCCTCCCCCCCCAGAACAAGCAAGAGAAAGAATAAGAAGGGAACAATGCCAAATTCACAGCGGGAGACACGCTCACACACTGAGCCTAAGGAACCAAAAGAAACACACGACAATCAGCGAAGTCAAAAAGACGCCAGCGAGGGATCAGGACAGTGGAGATCAGTACAAAATTTCGCTGACGGACTGTTCAGCCGCTATTCCACCTACAGACATGCTACAGGCGACAATCTTCACCTTTTCACGAGCCCTTTCACGGGAACCCACAAAACCCCATTAAACCGAATCAGTTCGATAATCCAGATTTTACCCGATGTGGAGGGAAAGCCTGATAATAACCAGAACACCGTGCAGCAAAACCCAAATGATGATCCCATTATCATCGAACACCAGGATGAAGCGGTGGACCTCCGCTCTCTGGGGGGGGGGGGCCCCAGACAAGAAAGAGAAAGAATAAGAGGGGAAGAATGCCAAATTCTTCCCCTCAGCCTAAGGAACCAAAAGAAACACACGACAACCAGCGAAGTCAAAAAGACGCCAGCACGGAGAAAATAACCGGAACCGCCTCTGGATCCCATCTTGCCAGAGGGCACCATACATGAGAAATCAATGTTCCTCAAGGCTGCCCTGGAAACCCTGTTCAAGGAACAAACCAACAAGGTGACCACAGGCTTAGAGCCCAAATCGAATAAACTGGAATAAGCTGGACACACTCCTGATAGAAACGTTCCTAGAGAGCGAAAGTGCAACAGCAAAGCTCCAGGCTTATATTGATTGTGGTGCGAACAAAATGCCACAGCGCGTCCCCACATATGCCCAAGCGCTGAGGACCACAACAACCGATTCCTTCTGCCCCCAGCAAGAAGGAGGGCCCCTACTACAACTCCCACATCTGTACCTCTTAAAGCCTGCGACACCAGAGACTCACCACACAAGCGAAGAGGTGAAAAACTCAGTAATTACCAACCTTAGTGAAGATTTTAAAACCACCAGAATAAAATATATGAGGAAGACTCGCAACGTCGGCGTCATTATTGAAACTGAGACACAGGAGGAGGCGAATAAAATCATTGAAAACCCGAAAGTGCCCTCCCTGGAGCTCCATGCACAGATCCCCCAAGAGAAAGGGACCTAGAATTGTAGTTTATGATACTGGAAGTGACTTCTCCCTAACCCAGGACGAAATCTACAGAAGAAACCTGCAGCAAGACATTCCTGATACTGACCCATCAAAGATAAATACCAGACAAAGCCCAGAAGCGGTAAGGCCACAAACTGGGTGATTGAGTTAGCCCGAAGAGCCTGGAAGATAATCAGCCAGCAGACACGGATTTACGTCAACTGGGATAGCCACCGCTTTGGAGAGCACGTGGCTGTCCACAAATGCTTCCGGTGTTGCCAATTCGGCCACACCACACATACATCTCCGCAACCACAAACCTCCCCAACTTGTGGGCACTGTGCAGGCATAGGCCACAACTACAATTCCTACCCTAATAAAACTGTCCGACCAGTGTGCGCCAACTGCAAGGCGTTAAAACTACCAGCAGATCAATCCATTAGAGACAGAAACTGCCCAGTCTGCATAAAAGCCAAAAGCGCTCAACAATCAAGAACCGACTATGACAACTCTTCATAACAGCAATAATTTAAACACAATGAAATTTGCTCAACATAACGAACAACGGGCTAAAGCTGTAGCGGCACAACTAAAGAAGAAGAAGAAGACTGATGACAATCTTGATGTCCTCTTCCTCCAGGCGAGCATGACTAGACTCTGGGGAGATTTTGTTGGATGAAAAGTGCCAATGTATCTCCCATACATAAGGGTGGTTTTGGATTTAAGGAATAATTTCGACATTGTTTATTTAGATTTCAGTAAAGCTTTTGACTCAGTCCCACATGAGCGGTTGCTTTATAAGCTGGAACAGGTTGAAGATCCTTAGATGGATATGAAGATGGCTTCAGGGCAGGAGGCAGAGGGTTGTGATAAATGGCTATTCCTCAGATTGGGTTGATGCAAGAAGTGGGGTTCCCCAAGGATATTAGGACCACTGTTGTTTTTAATTTTCATAAACGACATTGATGAAGGGATAGAGGGCGTGATGTCTATATTTGCAGATGATGTTAAAATTGGTAGAGTAGTTAATGCTCACTGTCAAGCTGAGAGACCTGGATAGATTTCATAGACTTCTTCAGAGAGACCTAGATAGGCTTCAGGAATGGTCAGAAAAATGGCAGCTATGCTTTAATCCAACAAAGTGTAAGGTATTACACCTGGGAAACAGTAATCCCAAAATAACTTATTCACTTGGTGAGTTCAACTAAACCCAGTACTGGAGGAAAGGGACTTGGGTGTTACAATACGGTCAGACATGAAATTCTCTGAGCATTGTAAACAGGTTGCTAGGAAGGCCCTGGTGTCCTATCGATGATCTATTGAACTTTTGCAAGTAGAGATAGGGACGTGATAATCCCATTGTATAAGGCTTTTGTTAGACCACACTTGGAATACTGTGTTCAAGTATGGAGACCGCACCTAAAGAAAGACATCGAGCTTCTTGAAAGGGTGCAAAGACGGGTAACTCGCCTGGTGAGATCGGCAAAACGGCGTCCTTATGAAGAACGACTTCGAATATGTGGATTGCAGAGTTTGGAAACGAGACACCTTAGAGGAGATTTGATTGAGGTGTTTAAGGCTCTGAGAGGCATCAGTAAAATGAATGAGGAATTTTCAAGATTATAAATGTTGCTAGAGCTAGGGGACATAAATTCAAGTTATGGGGGGAGATGTTTAGATTGGACTGAAGGAAGTTTTATTTTAGCTAGCGAGTTATAAATTACTGGAATAAGTTGCCTACATGAGGGCGCTGAATCTCTTTAAAAGTTACAGCTGTCAGTTACAGGCTCCGCAAAAACGATAAGTGTTTGCCTTTTATTTACATGATTGTTATTTTATATTGTACTTAATACGTAGTCATACAGTTATAGTTACGCTGGTTATTTTTTATTTTTAATTTAGATAAAGAGTTTTTGTGGATTTTACTTACGATAGGTAAAACAGTTATTTCGTTCCATTTTTGTAGCCATTGTTTTTGGATATAGTGGTAGGGAATTCAAATTTTTTAATTGAGGCAGCTAGGTAGCTCTAACGCATAATTATATAGTAATACGCTTCACTGTTTCTATTTAATAGTTTCTATTCAAATACTATTGATATTTAATTTATTGATTTTATTAATTTAAACTACCATGCCCCAGACTAGAGCAGCAAAGCAACAGGCACAAAGTGGCAGGAGTGCTGTGACTCGGGGGAGAACTGAGGGGGACAATTCTCCAACGCATCACAGCCTAAAAAAATGTGCAACTTGTGAAATGTTTGCCGAACTCTCTGGAACGGAACATGATATTGCCATGGGGGATGTCTTTGTGTGTGCGCGATGTAAGGAAATCAGGCGACAACTCAGCGTTGTTATGGGCCTATATGAGAGTTTGAAGGACAGGGTGGATGCCCTCGAAAGATCTAAATTGAGGGGCCCATCAGGCTCTCAGCTGCCCACATCAACGCCAGAGCTTGCACTTGGTCATCACGCAACACAGCGGCAACCCCTAAGGCAGAATGCGCTGGTCCCACAGGAACTAGTAGTTGTTGGTGACTCTATAGTCAGGGAAACGGGGAACATCCTTTGTAAAAAGGATAGGTGGAACAGGACCAGGGTATGTCTGCCAGGGGAAAAGGTTGATGACGTTGTAGAGCGGATATCATCTTTCAAGGGCACAAAAGGTGATGTAGTTGTACACGTTGGCACTAATGATATTAAGAGTAGGAGACCGGCGGAATTACTCAACAAGTACAGGTCACTGTTGAAAAAAAGCCGTGAAATAGGGTTGAATTTGAAAGTGTCTGCAATTCTGCCCAGACACTATAGTGGGAGCACATAATGAGAGCCTTGTCGATCAATTCGGCCCTGGAAAGATTGTGCAAGGCTCAAGGGGTAGAATTTTTTTCAGCCTGGACTGTACTTGTTAACAGGAGAGATTGCTTCTACAGGGATGGGATACACTTAAATAGAAAGGGTGCAAGAATATTTGCTGATGCTATCGAGGCAGTGTTAGGTGGGTCGGAAAATTGCTAGTTTGGGGGGATACAAAGACTAATAGTTTAACAGTAACCGCAGGCAGAGGTGAAGGTGATTCTTGCACAACTTCTATTAGAATAAGAAGCGACCTGGAGCGAAGGGTGTTGGGGGTTTCAGGGACGGATGGCAGTCATCATGGAATAGTTGGGTATATGGGATGTGTTAGGGTAACAAGGAATAGGCATAGGAGCATGCATGCTTGCATGTATACCAATGCTAGAAGTATAGTAAATAAATTTGATGAATTTGAAGTGTTGGTCAAGATATCAAAGGCGGATATTGTAGGGATAGCAGAGACGTGGTGTCACAAAGATGTAAGGAATGCAGAACTGGAATTTGGGGAGTACAATGTGTACAGAAAGGATAGACAGGACAGAAAGGGAGGGGGTGTTATGCTGTTAATTAAGAAAAACATAAAATCAAAGGAAGTGCACCCAGTTAATATAGATGAACAGTGTTCTGTTGAGTCAGTTTGGTGTGACATAAGCACTGCGAAAGCAAAAATAAGAGTAGGAGTGTGTTATAGGCCTAATGACTTGAATGAGTACAATGAACAATTGTACAGAGAAATAGAGTGGGCCAGTAAATCAGAATGTCTTATAATGGGGGACTTTAACTTCCCAGATATTGACTGGAACTTGTGGGTTGGTCACTCACACACTAGTCAGACTTTTGTGGATTTATTGGATGATTGTTTTCTGCAGCAGCATGTTCGAGAGGAAACCAGAGAAAGTAACACTCTTGATCTGGTTATCAGCAGTGATCATTCGTGTATTAAGAATTTGCAGATAAAGGAACCACTAGGTGGCAATGATCACAGTGTGCTGATGTGGGATTTACTCAAAGAGGTAACTACCATCAGAGGTAAAGGAAAGGGTTTTTGCTTCTGTAAAGGTGAGTACAGTGGTCTCAGACAGTTTTTAAATTCTGTACAGTGGGATCAACTGACGATGTTACCAACCGTAAATTCTAAGTGGGAAGCATTCAAGGAATTAATCATGGATGCTACTAAAGGTTTCATACCTATTAAGACATATTGTTCAAGGTTTAGGCCTAAATGGTTACCTAATGAACTACTGAGACTCGTAACAGAGAAGAAAAATGCATGGGATGCATACAAATTATCAAGCGACTCAGAAGCCTATGGCAGATATAAGCTAATCTGTAATCAGGTCACAAAGGAGGTTAGACAGGCTAAGGCAGATTATGAGAAATCATTGGCAAAAGATGCTAAGAAAAACAGCAAGGATTTCTTTACTTATATAAACTCTAAAAGGAAGGGGATGAATCTGATTGGTCCACTTGACATCGATGGTTCGACTGCTGATGATCCTGCTCAGATAGCAAACAAATTGAATGAGTATTTTGCATCTACATTCACACGTGAGGAATTATTACAATTTGAAAATGGAAGAAGGTTATCAAATTGTTGCAGTGTGCTTAATGATTTTGTAATAACTGAGAGCAAAGTGGAGGAGAAATTGTTGAAGTTAAACACAAGAAAGGCACCTGGGGTGGATGGGATCTATCCAGTTATATTAAAGGAGGCGGCAAAGCAACTAAGCAAACCCTTAGCCATTATTATGAGAGCATCGTTGGACTCAGGGGAGGTTCCCACGGACTGGAGATGTGCAAATGTGTCTCCAATTCACAAAGGTGGATCGAAGGGTGACACGAGTAATTACAGACCAGTTAGTTTAACTTCTGTTCCGGGTAAAATAATGGAGTCGCTGGTTAAAGATGCATTGCAGGATCATCTAGACAAGACTGCAGCAATAATTCAAACACAGCATGGGTTTGTTAAGGGAAAGCCTTGTCTGACAAATTTGATTGGTTATTATGATGTGGTCACAAAGGAACTGGATGCAAAAAATAATTTTGATATCATATACTTGGATTTCAAGAAAGCTTTTGACACTGTTGTGCATGGAAGACTATTGTACAAATTGGAGCAGAATGGTATTAAGGATAAGTTGCTACAATGGATAAAAGGATGGTTAAGTGGGAGAAGACAGAGGGTGGTAATCAATGGGTGCTGCTCTTCGTGGACTAATGTTATTAGTGGAGTCCCACAGGGTTCGGTGTTGGGTCCACTGTTGTTTTGTGTATTTATCAATGATATTGATGAAGGTATATCAGGCTTAATGTCGAAGTTTGCAGATGACACAAAGGTTGGCAGGGTTGTTAATGACAGTAATGGCAGTGTGCTACTGCAACAGGATCTAGATAATTTGGGCAGATGGGCTAAGAAGTGGCAACTGAATTTTAACCTTGACAAATGCAAAGTACTGCATATGGGTAGAAGTAACCCCAGAGAAACGTACCAACTGTGTGGTACTACACTTAAGGTGGTAGAAAATGAAAAAGACCTGGGAGTAATTGTGCAGTCAGATATGAAGTTTTCTGAGCAATGCAGACAGGCTGCTAGGGCGGGTCATGGGGTTTTGTCAATGATATATAGGAATTTTGCTAGCAGGGAAAAGGAGGTGATTGTCCCTCTGTATAAGGCAATGGTCAGGCCACGCCTTGAGTTCTGCGTACAGGTCTGGGGGCCTCATTTTAGGAAGGATGTAGATTTGCTTGAGCGTGTACAGAGAAGAGCAACACGATTGGTGAGGGGAATGAAGGGATTCTCTTACCAAGAGAGGCTTAAGTTCTGCAAATTGCAGTGGCTGGAGACTAGGCACCTGCGCGGTGATCTGATTGAGGTGTATAAGGCCTTGAATAGGTTGAGCACGCTGAATTCTGATGGGATCCTTCCACTTGTTCAGATTACCAACCTACGGGGACATAAGTTCAAATTAAGAAAGGACAGATGTAGAATAGATGTGCGGAAATTTGCCTTTAGCCAGCGGGTGGTTAATTGCTGGAACAAACTTCCATCTGTCGTTGTGGAAGTTGATAGGTTAAATAAATTTAAGGAGGAACTGGACAGGCATTTGGAGGGAATGGTGTGATTTTTTTTTTTTTTTTTTTTTTGGCTGATGCTGCGTAAGCTCCTACATTTGCTTTCTTGCATCATGTGCCACCACCACTACTACTACTACATGGGCTGACAGTTTTGGGAAATTCAAAGGGCATCTGGATAGTGCCTTCGGATGAGGGAAACGCATAGGATGATAGGTTTAATTTCCTTTTCTATTATTAATTATTAGTTATTTTTCTTAATGATTGTTTTATTCGTTTTTTTTTTTTTTTTTTTTTTTGGCTAGTGCAGCATAACCCATAGGATTGCTTGCACCATGCGGCCATTACTAATACTAATGCTAATAGTAATACTATTACTATTGCAAGTAGAGATAGGGACGTGATTATCCCATTATATAAGGCTTTTGTTAGACCACACTTGGAATACTGTGTTCAAGTATGGAGATCGCACCTAAAGAAAGACATCGAGCTTCTTGAAAGGGTGCAAAGACGGGTAACTCGTCTAATACTAATATATTGTGTTTTTACTGAAGACTATAAAAATGATATTTGGTAAAGTTGACCGTAATAGGTACCTGTCAGGTGTGCAATGTTAATGCTGTTGCACATAGGGCAATTAGGCATTATAAGGGCATGAAATGATATTAGTCAATTTTATTTAATGGTATCTATATGTAGGGAATTAGTTGTATAAGGAGCAAACTAACAAGTTAGTAAAAGTAAACTAGCTTTAGCCTGGAAGGCCTATATAAAATTATATTAATGAAAATATACACTGGTGTTCAAAGATGGTACGTCACCTATATATATACATACAGGGGTCAGCAAACTTGTTTTGATTTTTGAAGTGGTCTGAAAATCTCAGTAGTTTGGGAACAGCTGCTTTAAGCTATTGCGAAGTTGAGTGTAGATAGAAATTTCAATTTGGATACAGCCCTGTTGCGATATGCTACATTCTTATATTCCACAGGCTTAGCACATTTATTTGAAATCCAAGGTTTAAATAAATTGCGATTTAGGAAGGAATGAGGAATAAATGCTTTCATCCGGACAAGAAAAGGTTTCCTCGCGGGATCTTAGCCACTTCTGGGTTAAAAGATTTAAAACGAAATTGAACTACACAAATAATAACAGTGCAATTTAGTACAATTTAAGAAAGCAAGAACTAACAAAGGAAATCAATTAGACTAAAGAATTTTTGGAAATTTAAGGTTCCAAAACATTTGAGTACACTATATTGAATACGTAGGGCCGGTTTTCATATTGTCCCATTTTTTTTTAGCATACTGTATTCTACAGACAATAGCCTTTTAATATTGCCACTGGTACCTGAAGCCCAGATCTGTGAGAAATATCAAATCTCACAGTTGTAAATAGCGAATAAACATTGATCTTTTGTAATAAATCCCTAATACACACAGAATGAATGCTGTTTGAGAACTCGTAGATTCCATATGCCAAGAATTTCGATGTTTTTTGATATAGGAATCAAAAAGCCATTTATTAGCAACAGTAAGCTAGAGATCTTTATGCTCATCATTGGAATAACAACACAGTGCATGAATTTTTATTAATGATTCCCCCAGGATTTCACAAAATTAACAAGATCTTAAGATCATTGCATCACTGATTAGAGAGGATCTAGATTTGCTTCTTTCCCAGAACATCGAAGAAGGGCTGAAGTAAAGAGCACAGCAGTTATTCACTGAATCCAAGGCAGATGCAATGTATAAAAAGAATAAATATAATTACCCACTTTTGAATATATTTGAAACAAGAAAGGACATCTCCAAAAGATTTTTTAGCATTAATAGCATTACCATTAGTAAAGACACATGATGCTAGAAAGCAAGCTTATATAACATCAGCCAAAAAAAAAAAAAAAAATAAATAAATAAAGCTCTTCTAATTTCACCCATCCACTCGCTCCAAATGTTTTTCTTGTTGTGCCTTGATTCTATTTAAGCTATCAACTTCTAAACGCCAGGTGGAAGTTTGTTCCAGCAATCAACCACACGCTGGCTAAAGACAAACTTCCGCATATCTATCCTACAACTGTCTTTCCTCAATTTCAATTTATGCCCTCTCACGCCATTATTCTGAGCAAGAGGAAGAATCACACCAGCATTCAGCATGCTCAAAGCAATCAAGACTTTATACACTTCAATCAGATCACCTCGTAGGTGCCTAGTCTCAGACACTATAATTTGCAAAATATAAGCCTTTCTTCATAAGAGCAACCCTTTGATCCATTCACTAATCTTGTTGCCATTCTCTGCACTGGCTCCAGCAGCTCTACCTCCTTCCTAAGATGAGGTCTCCAGACATCTATGTACACAGTACTCAGGTTTAGCTTGACCATTGCCTTATACAAAGGGCAATCGCTGTTAGAAAAATTCCTGTCGCTTATCGCTGTTAGAAAAATTCCTGTATATCATTGAAAAGACATCACGAGCTACTCTTGCAGACCGTCTGCACCTCTCAAAAAACTTCATATCTGTCTGCCCTACTCAGAAAACTTCATATCTGTCTGCCCTACTCAGAAAACTTCATATCTACCTGCGCAATTATCCCCAGGTCCTTTTCATTCTCTGCCACTGTCAGTGTAGGCGCCTCCGTAGCCAGGTGGGCAGGATCAGCAGTGCATAGCATACGCGTCTTAATTAGACCGGGGTTCGAGCCCGTGACTACCAAATACGGAGGATGCGGAAAGGTCAGGGAATGACCACCGCATATCCCCGGAGCAATATGGCCTTAGTTACTAATGCTCCTAAAAACCAAATAAGAACAACGACAACTGTCAGCGTAGTACCACACAGTTGATACGTTACTCTGGGGTTACTGCAACCCAGGCAGTACTTTACATTTGTCAATATTAAACTTCAGTTGCCACCTCTCAGCCCATCTGCTCAAATTTCCTAGATCCTGTTGCAATAGCGAACTGTCATTAGTATCATTAATAAACCTGCCGAACTTCGTATCTTATGCAATCTTAGATGACCCGATATGCCATCATCAATTTCATTAATAAATACAGAAAACAACAATAGACCCAACACTGAACCCTGGGAGACTCCACTAATAACATTAGTACACGAAGAGTAGTGTCTATTGATTACCACTCTCTGTCTTCTCCCACTCAACCTTCACTTTATCCATAGCAGAAAATTGCCTCCAATGCCACACTTCTCCAATTTGTGCAGCGATCTTTCATGTGGAACAGTATCAAAAGCCTTTCTAAGATCCAAATATATCATATAAAATTATCCCCTACATCCAGTTCCTTTGTGACCACATCATAGTATCTAATCAAATTGGTCAGACAATACTTTCCCTTAACAAAACTATGCTATGTCCGAGCTATAACTGAAGTCTGGTCTTGATGATCTTGCAGTGGTTCTTTAACCAATGCCTCCATTAATTTCCCCGGAACAGAAGTTAAACTAACAGGTATGTAATTACTAGTGTCACTCTTTGGTCCTCCTTTGTGAATTGACATTTGCACATTTCTAGTCCATGGCATTTGCATGTCTATCTCTAGTCCATGACAATTGACATTTGGACATCTCTAGTCCATGGGTACCTCTCCCGAGTCCAATGAAGTTATCATAATTATGGCTAAGGGTTTGCTTAATTCCTTTTCTTCCTACTTTAATATAACTGGATAGATATCAAAAGAAGTAAGCAAACTCTAAGCCATAATTATGAGAGCTTCATTCGACTCAGGGGACTCAGTCGAATGTGTCGAGGTGTGCAAAGGTATCACCAATTCACAAAGGGGGGTTCAAAGGGTAACAGAAGTAACTATAGATCTTTTAGTTTAATTTGTGTTCTGGGGAAAATAATGGAGTCACTGGTTAAAGAAGTAATGCAGGATCATCTAAACAAGACTGCAATAATAGTTAAGACCCAGAATGGGTTTGTTAAAGGGAGGTCTTGTCTGACAAATTTGATTGGGTACTACGATGTGTCACAAAGGAATGGAATGCCAAAAATAATTTTTATATCATATACATATACTTGGATTTCTGGAAAGCTTTTGAAACCGTTGCACATGGGAGACTGCTGTACGAATTGGAGAGGTATGGCATTAAGGATAAGTTGCTACAATGGATAAAGGAATGGTTGAGTGGAAGACAACACAGAGTGGTAATCAATGGCCACTGCTCTTCCAGGACAAATGTTAGTAGTGGAATTCCCTAGGGTTCGGTTTTCGGCCCATTGGTCTTCTGTATATTTATTAATAATATTGATGAAGGTATATCAGGTTTAATGTCCAAGTTTGCAGATGATACAAAGGTTGGCAGGGTTGTGGACGACAGTAAAGACAGTATGCTACTCCAACTGGATCTAGAAAGTAAGGCAAATGGGTTGAGAAGTGGCAACTGAAGTTTAACCTTGACAAATGCAAAGTACTACACATGGGTAGCAATTACCCAAAAGGAACGTACCACTGTGTGGTACCACTTTCAGGGAAGTGCAAAGTGAAAAATACCAGGGGTAATTGTGAAGACGAATATGATGTTCGCTGAGCAGTGTAGACGGGCTCCCAGGGCAGGTTATGGAGTCTTGTTAATGATATATAGGAATTTTGCTAGCAGAGATAGGGGGTGATTATCTCGTCTTACAAGGCAATGTTCAGTCCACACCTAGAGTACTGTGTACAGGTCTGGTGGGCTCATTTTTGGAAGGATGTAGTGTTGCTAGAACGAGTACAAAGAAGGGCAACAAGATTGGTGAGGGGAACAAAGGGGTGCTCTCTGAAGAAAGGCCTAAGGTCTGCAAATTGCAGCGCTGGAGAGTAGGCACGTGCGAGATGATCTGATTGAGGTGTATAAAGCGTTGAATGGGTTAAATGAGCTGAATGCTGATGAGATTCTTCCTCTTGCTCAGATTAAGAACCTGCGAGGCACAGATGCAAATTGGGAAAGACAATTGTAGAATTGTTGGGTGGAAATTTGAGTTTAGCCAGCGGGTAGTTGATTGGTGGAACAGACTTCCATCTTTTGTTGTGGAAGTTGATAGCCTAAATATATTTAAGGCTGAGCTAGACAGGCAATTGGAACGAATGGAGTAGTGAAATGGGAGTTTTTTGTTTTTTTTTGGCTGATGCTGCATAAGCTTGATTTCTTGCCTCGTATGCCTCTACTAATGCTAAAAGAACCCAGCCACCCCAAGTGCCTTCTTATGTTCATCTTCAACAATTTCTCCTCCACTTTGCTCTCAGTTATTACAAAATCATCCAACTCCCTGCCAAATTTAATTCACCTCTGGCAAAGAAAATGAGTATTTTGCATCTGAATGCAGATATAAAATATTCATTTACTTTGTTAGCTAACTGAACAGGATTATCAACAGTTGAACCATCGATATCCAGCGGACCAATCGGATTCATTCCCTTCCTTCTAAAATTTAGATAAGTAAAGAACTATTTGCTGTTTTTATTTCCATCATTTGTCAAAGATTTTTCGTAATCTGCCTTTGCCTGCCTAACCTACTTTGTGACTTCGTTACAGACCAGCTTATATGTATTATACGCTTCCGTGTTACTCATTAATTTATATGTATCCCATGCATTTTTCTTCTCTGCCCCATGTCTGATTAGTTCTTCTGACATCCATGTAGGCCTAAACCTTCAACAATATTTCTTAGTTGGTATGTTAAACCTAGTTGCTTCCAAGATTAATTCTTTGAATGTTTTTCATCTTGAATTTGCTGTTGATAACATCATGAGTTGGTCCCACCGTATAGAATTTAAATACTGTCTCAGACCTACGAAAGTAAAAACCCTTCCCTTTACCCAGTGGTGGGATTCAGCCGGTTTGCACCGGTTCGGCAGAACCGATACCTAATTTTTTGTTGAGTTCGGCGAACCGGTTGTTAAAATGGCACTTGTGATCAGGGTTCTCTCTAAGGTGGGCGCCTGGTATTCTATGCCATTTATTAATTCAGCAAGAAATTTTCGTTTAGTATCGTTAAAATGAAGAAAATGTATGTTCTGACTGATGTTTATCAATGGTATAAGCATAGTGCTTTGTTTATAAAAGTTTATGATATGACCACACTTGGACAGAACCAGTAAAAATATTCAAATATATTGGCACATATCCGCTCCTACTCTATAATATATTAAAATAAAACATTTTTAAATTTTTTTTGCAGTAGCCCTTAAAAGGATGAAAAGGCAACAGAGTTTGACAGATTTTTTTCAATAAGAAACCAAAATCAGAATTTGTTGTATTAGGATTATCCTTGGATTCAGTAACAGCACCAACAATTTTCGTTGAACTACATACTACATGCATCTTGTTTTTCCAATTGGAAAAACAAGATGCAGAGACAATATGTTTTTCAGTTATGGAAAGTTTAAATAATGTTGGGCTTACTAAGAACTACCTAGAAAAAAAATTAATAGGATTTTGCTCCGATGGTGCCAGCGTTATGCTTGGGAGAAAATCTGGAGTGAGCACTAGGATTGCAAAAGAGTTTCCAAACATAATAATATGGCACTGTTTAAATCATCGCCTCCATCTTGTTTTAGATGATTCGATAAAGGAAACAAAACAAGTAAATCATTTTAAAATATTTATTGATAAGATATATACTATTTTTCATCAATCCAATAAGAACCAAACTGAACTTTGCAAAATATCCGAACAACTTGGAAATGAAATTATAAAGATTGGTAGAGTTTTGGGACCAAGATGGGCTGCCTGTAGTTTAAGGTCAACCCTAACTGTGTGGCGCGCTTATCCAGCGCTACATCACTATTTTTATTCAAATAAAAAGTACTTAGGTATGGCTGCCCGTCTTGAAAATATATATTTTATAACTGATTTGGCATTGATGAGTGATATTTTAAACGAAATTTCTCTTCTTTCAAATGCACTGCAAGCAAGAAATATAGACATAATAAAGGCTGAAAACTCGTGATAAGATCTATTGAAGCATTTCAAATGCTTGGAAAGGAAAAGGTTCCATACGAAAAAAAAAGTTGATGAATTAATTACTTCAGAAACCTTCAAAAATATAAAATTTGTAGAAAATCATCGATTTGTCTCGGGCTTCCTCGAGAAAGACTTTTAGAAAACATCATAACGAATTTGAAAAAAAAGAAAGACTAATGGATTGTGAACATTTAAAAGCAAGTTGTAGCCAATTTCAGGAGAGGAATAAATTACAATTTCTCAATTTTTTGGAGCCAGATTACTGGAATATTAGCATTAGCATTAGCATTAGCATTAGTAGAGGCATTTGATGCAAGAAAGCAAGCTTATGCAGCATCAGCCAAAAAAAAAAAAAAAAAAAAACACACTTCCACTTCACCCCTCTGTTCGTTCAAAATACCTGTCCAGCTGAGCCTTAAACTTATTTAGGCTATCAACCTCCACCACAAGGGATGGAAGTCTGTTCCACCAACCAACCACCCGCTGGCTAAAGGCAAATTTTCGCACGTCTATCCTACATCCGTCTTTCCTCAATTTGAATTTATGCCCTCTCAGGTGATTTTTCTGAGCTAGAGGAAGAATCCCATCAGCATTGAGCATGCTTAAACCATTCAAGGCTTTATACACCTCTATCAGATCACCTCGCTGGTGCCTAGTCTCCAGACACTGTAATTTGCAAAACTTAAGCCTTTCTTCGTAAGAGCACCCCTTTGTTCCATTCACTAATCTTGTTGCCTTTCTCTGTACTCGTTCCAGCAGCTCTACATCCTTCTTGAAATGAGGCCTCCAGACCTGTATACAGTACTCTAGGTGTGGCCTGACCATCGCCTTATACAATGGAATAATCACCTCCTTATCCCTGCTGGAAAAATTCCTGTATATCATTGACAATACTCCATGAGTTACTCTTGCAGCCCGTCTGCACTGCTCAGAGAACTTCATATCTGCCTGCACAACCACCCCCAAGTCCCTTTCATTCTCTACCACTGTCAGTGTAGTACCACAGAGTTGATACGTTGCTCTGGGGTTGCTGTTTCCCATATGTAGTACTTTACATTTGTCAATGTTAAACTTCATTTGCCACCTCTCAGCCCATCTGCTCAACCTTTCCAGATCCTGTTGCAGCAGCATAGTGTCAGTAGTGTCCTTGACAACCCTGCCAACCTTTGTATCGTCTGCAAACTTGGACATTAAGCCCGATATACCATCATCAATATCATTTATAAATACAGAAAACAATAATGGACCCAACACTGAGCCCTGAGGGACTCCACTAATAACATCAGTCCACGATGAGCAGTGTCCATTGATTACCACTCTCTGTCTTCTCCCCCTCAACCACCCCTTTATCCATAGCAGCAATTTGCCTTCAATGTCACACTGCTCCAATTTGTGTAGCAGTCTTCCATGTGCAACAGTATCAAAAGCATTTCCAAGATCCAAGTATATAATATCAAAGTTATTCCCTGCATCCAGTTCTTTTGTGACTGCATCATAGTATCCAATCAAGTTGGTCAGGCAATACTTCCCCTTAACAAAACCATGCTGTGTCTGAGCTATAACTGAAGTCTTGTCTAAATGATCCTGCAGTGCTTCTTTAACCAGTGCCTCCATTAATTTTCCTGGAACAGAAGTTAAGCTCACAGGTCTATAATTACTTGTGTCAGCCTTTGATCCTCCTTTGTGAATTGGGGTCACATTTGCACATTTCCAGTCTATGGGTACCTCCCCTGAGTCCAAGGAAGCTCTCATAATTATGGCTAAGGGTTTGCTTACTTCCTTTGCTGCCTCCTTTAATATAACTGGATAGATCCCATCCACACCGGGTGCCTTTCTTGTGTTTATCTTCAACAGTTTCTCCTCCACTTTACTCCCAGTTATTTCAAGATTCTGTAGCTTACTGCTAGAGTTGAATACACCTCTGGCATTCCCCTCGCTGAATAACTCCTCATGTGTGAATGTCGATGCAAAATATTCATTTAGTTTGTTAGCTACCTGAGCAGGATCATCAACACTTGACCCATCAATATCAAGTGGACCAATCTGATTCATCCCCTTCCTTCTAGAGTTTACATAAATAAAGAACTCTTTGCTGTTTTTCTTTGCATCCCTTGCCAAGGATTTCTCGTAATCTGCCTTCGCCTGCCTAACCTCCTTTGTAACTTGGTTGCATATCAACTTGTATCTATCATAGGCTTCTGTGTCATGTGTTAATTTGTATGTATCCCATGCATTTTTCTTCTCTGCCATATGCCTCATTAGTTCATCTGACATCCATTTTGGCCTAAACCTTGAACAATATTTCTTAGTTGGTATGTAAAGCCTAGTAGCTTCCAAGATAAGTTCTTTGAATGCTTCCCATTTTGAACTTGCTGTTGGTAACATCATCAGTTGGTCCCACTGTATAGAATTTAAATACTGTCTCAGTCCATCGTAGTCGCCTTTACGGAAGCAATAACCCTTCCCTTTACCCCTAATGGTAGTTACCTCTTTGAAGAAGAAGTACTAGTGAAGTACTATTGAAGAAGTACTAGTTCCATGGAATGCAGCTGAAGAACAATTGCTCGTATTTAATGACAATTTTAATTACCAAATTGATATTATTGATTATCGAGATTTCTTGGAGAACGTTTTAAAAAATTCCCAGAATTATGCAATTCCTGAAAGTGTTCAAAGAGCTAAAAATATTGTCAGGACAATTGCTGTAAGTTCAGCAGAAGCGGAAAGGGGTTTTTCAAAGATGAAGATAATATGTTCAGAGAAGAGAAGTCGCCTAACTGTTTTTAATATATCAAACACAATGACTATTAGTCTAATCGGCCTACCTCTAAAGGAATGGGATCCTACTCCTACAGTGGTTAAGGATAGATCACTCAGCCGATGATGCTCGGATAAAAGCGAAGAAAATTGCAAGCGAGGACGCCAATCAAGAAGCAATATGGAAATATCTTAAATAACAGTTTTAGTTTTTTGTCAGGTATTCTTTAATATATTTTCATTAATATTTTAAAATTCTTCCTTATAGAGGTCCACAAAACATAATCTAGTTTTGTGGACCTCTTTTATTATTCTTATTTAAGTATTAACTGCATGAAATAATAAACTACTTTTCAGTATATAGTTTTTTATACTTAGAACGGTCATTAGGGCAGCGAACCGGTTGTTAAATTATTTGAATCCCACCACTGCCTTTACCCCTGAAGATACTTACCCCTTTGAGTAAATCCCACTTCAGCACACTATGATCACTGCCACCTTGTGGTCCCCATATCTGCTGATTCTTAATGCATGAAGAATCACTTCTGATAATGAAATCAAGAGTATTACTCCCTCTAGTTGCCTCTCTAACATGATACTCTCTAGAAAACAATCATCCAATAAATCCAAAAAATCTTTTTTTTTTTTTCGTTTGTTGTTGGCGCATCGGCTTCTGTGGCCACAATGTACTTCTCAATGTTTTTGCATTTTTTACACTGATCCGAGCCCGAGGTGGGATTTGAACCCGCGTCCTTTGGGTTGCCAGGTAGGCATGTTATCCACTCACTAGCCCTGTCGGCACAAAAGCCTTGCTAGTGTGTGAGTGATGAACCCACAAATCCCAGTCAATATCTGGGAAATTAAAATCTCCCATTATAAGACTCTCTGATTTACTTACTGATTTACATTATAACACATTCTGTTTCCCTGTATAGTTATTTATCCTACTCCTCAGAGTCATTAGGCCTGTAACACAGTCCTACTGTCAATTTTGATTTCCCAGTGCTTATGTCACACCAAACTGCGATGACACTGTACTGTCCTGGCATGTCGACTGGCTGTACTTCTTTGGATTTTATGTCTTTCTTAACTAAGAGCGTTACCCCTCCTTCCTTCCTTTCCTGTCTCTCCTTCTATGCACATTGTATTCCCCAAATTTAATACTGCATTCCTTATATCTGTATGACACCACATCTCTGATATCCCAACAATTTCTGCCTTTGATGTTTTGACTAACAGCTCGAATTCATAAAATTTATGTACCAAACTCCTAGCATTGGTGTACACGCAAGTATACATGCACCTGTTCCTATTCTTAGTTACCCCAACACAGCCCATGTGTTTACTTTAAAACACATGGGCTCTCTCTAAAAATTTTGGACTCTCTTTAAAAATTACAGCTGTGAGTTGCAGGCTCCGAAAAAACAATAAGTGTTTGCCTTTTTATTTACATAATTGTTATTTTATATTGTACTTAATACGTAGTCTTATAGTTATAGTTACGCTGGTTATTTTTATTTTAATTTAGATAAACAGTTTTTGTAGATATACGTAATACTTAATATACGTAAAACCGTTATTTCATTCGAATCTTGCAGCCATTGTTTTTGTATATAGTGGTATGGAATTCAAATTTTCAACTGAGGTAGTTAGGTAGCTCTAACGTATAATTTATAGAGTAATACGCTTCACTGTTTCTATTAGATAGCGTAGTATTGACATTTAATTTATTTAATTTATTGATTTTATTAATTTAAAGTATCATGCCCCAAACTAGAGCAGCAAAGCAACGGGCACAAAGTGGAAGGAGTGCTGTGACTCGGGGGAGAACTGAGGGGGGCGATTCTCCAACGCATCAAAGCTTAAAAAAATGTGCGACTTGTGAAATGTTTGTGGGCTCTCTGGAACGGAACATGATATTGCCATGGGGAATGTCTTTGTGTGTGCGCGATGTAAGGAGTGTAAGGAAATCAGGCGACAACTCAGTGTTGTTATGGGCCTATACGAAAGTTTGAAGGACAGGGTGGATGAAATCGAAAGATCTAAATTGAGGGTCCCATCAAGCTCTCAGCTGCCCACATCAACGCCAGAGCTTGCACTTGGTCATCACGCAACACAGCGGCAACCCCCAAAGCAGAATGCGCTGGACCCACAGGAACTAGTAGTTGTTGGTGACTCTATTGTCAGGGAAACGGGTAACATGCTTTGTAAAAACGATAGGTGGAACAGGACCAGGGTATGTCTGCCAGGGGTAAAGGTTGATGACGTTGTAGAGCGGATATCATCTTTTAAGGGCACAAAAGGTGATATAGTTGTACACGTTGGCACTAATGATATTAGGAGTAGGAGACCGGAAGAATTACTTAACAAGCAGAGGTCACTGTTGAACAAAAGCCGAAAATTAGGGTTGAATTTGAAAGTGTCTGCAATTCTGCCCAGACACAATAGAAGGGAGTATATGATGAGAGTTTGTCGATCAATTCGGCTCTGGAAAGATGTGCGAGGCTCAAGGGGTAGAATTTTTTTTAGCTTGGACTGTACTTGTTAACAGGAGAGACTGCTTCTATAGGGATGGGATACACTTAAATAGAAAGGGTGCAAGAATATTTGCTGATGCTATCGAGGCAGTGTTAGGTGGGTCGGAAACCTAATAGCTTGAGGGGGGATACAAGGACTAATAGTTTAACAGTAGCAGTACGCAGAGGTGAAGGTGATTCTTGCCCAACTTCTATTAGATTAAGTAGCGACCTGGAGCGTGGGGTATGGGGGGTTTTAGGGACGGATGGCAGTCATCCTGAAATAGGTGGGTATATGGGATGTGTTAGGGTAACTAGGAATAGGAGCATGTATACCAATGCTAGAAGTATAATAAATAAATTTGAAGAATTTGAAGTGTTGGTCAAGACATCAAAGGCGGATATTGTTGGGACAGCAGAGACGTGGTGCCAGAAAGATATAAGGAATGCTGAACTGGAATTTGGGAAGAACAATGTGTACAGAAAGGATAGACAGGATAGAAAGGGAGGAGGTGTTATGCTGTTAATTAAGAAAAACATAATATCAAAAGAAGTGCATCCAGTTGATATAGATGAACAGTGCACTGTTGAGTCAGTTTGGTGTGACATAAGCACTGCGAAAGCAAAAATAAGAGTAGGAGTGTGTTATAGGCCTAATGACTCGAATGAGTACAATGAACAATTGTACAGAGAAATAGAGTGGGCCAGTAAATCAGAATGTCTTATAATGGGGATTTTAACTTCCCAGATATTGACTGGAACTTGTGGGTTGATCACTCTCACGCTAGTCAGACTTTTGTGGATTTATTGGATGATTGTTTTCTGCAGCAGCATGTTTCGAAGGCAACCAGAGAAAGTAATACTCTTGATCTGGTTATCAGCAGTGATCATTCGTGTATTAAGAATTTGCAGATAAAGGAACCACTAGGTGGCAATGATCACAATGTACTGATGTGGGATTTACTTAAAGATTTAATTACCATCAGAGGTAAAGGAAAGGGTTTTTGCTTCTGTAAAGGTGAGTACAGTGGTCTCAGACAGTTTTTAAATTCTGTACAGTGGGATCAACTGACGATGTTACCAACCGTAAATTCTAAGTGGGAAGCATTCAAGGAATTAATCATGGATGCTACTAAAGGTTTCATACCTATTAAGACATATTGTTCAAGGTTTAGGCCTAAATGGTTACCTAATGAACTACTGAGACTCGTAACAGAGAAGAAAAATGCATGGGATGCATACAAATTATCAAGCGACTCAGAAGCCTATGGCAGATATAAGCTAATCTGTAATCAGGTCACAAAGGAGGTTAGACAGGCTAAGGCAGATTATGAGAAATCATTGGCAAAAGATGCTAAGAAAAACAGCAAGGATTTCTTTACTTATATAAACTCTAAAAGGAAGGGGATGAATCTGATTGGTCCACTTGACATCGATGGTTCGACTGCTGATGATCCTGCTCAGATAGCAAACAAATTGAATGAGTATTTTGCATCTACATTCACACGTGAGGAATTATTACAATTTGAAAATGGAAGAAGGTTATCAAATTGTTGCAGTGTGCTTAATGATTTTGTAATAACTGAGAGCAAAGTGGAGGAGAAATTGTTAAAGTTAAACATAAGAAAAGCACCTATGGTGGATGGGATCTATCCAGTTATATTAAAGGAGGCGGCAAAGCAACTAAGCAAACCCTTAGCCATAATTATGAGAGCATTCGTGGACTCAAGGGAGGTTCCCACGGACTGGAGATGTGCAAATGTATCCACAATTCACAAAGGGAAATCGAAGGGTGACACGAGTAATTACAGACCAGTTAGTATAACTTCTGTTCCGGGTAAAATAATGGAGTCACTGGTTAAAGGTGCATTGCAGGATCATCTAGACAAGACTGCAGCAATAATTCAGACCCAGCATGGGTTTGTTAGGGGAAAGTCTTGTCTGACAAATTTGATAGGTTATTATGATGTGGTTACAAAGGAACTGGATGCAAAAAATAATTTTGACATCATATATTTGGATTTCGGGAAAGCTTTTGACACTGTTGCGCATGGAAGACTATTGTACAAATTGGAGGAGAATGGTATTAAGGGTAAGTTGTTACAATTGATAAAAGGATGGTTAAGTGGGAGCAGACAGAGGGTGGTAATCAATGGGTGCTGCTCTTCGCAGACTTATGTTATTAGTGGAGACCCACAGGGTTCGGTGTTAGGTCCACTGCTGTTTTATATATTTATCAATGATATTGATGAAGGTATATGAGGCTTAATGTCGAAGTTTGCAGATGATACAAAGTTGGCAGGGTTGTTAATGACAATAATGGCAGTGTGCTACTGCAACAGGATCTAGATAATTTGGGCAGATGGGCTAAGAAGTGGCAACTGAATTTTAACCTTGACAAATGCAAAATACTGCATATGGGTAGAAGTAACCCCAGCGAAACGTACCAACTGTGTGATACTACACTTAAGGTGGTAGAAAATGAAAAAGACCTGTGAGTAATTGTTCAGTCAGATATGAAGTTTTCTGAGCAATGTAGACAGGCTGACAGGGCAGGTCATGGGGTTTTGTCAATGATATATAGGAATTTTGATAGCAGGGAGAAGGAGGTGATTATCCCTCTGTATAAGGCAATGGTCAGGCCACGCCTTGAGTACTGCGTACAGGTCTGGAGGCTTCATTTTAGGAAGGATGTAGATTTACTTGAGCATGTACAGAGAAGGGCAACAAGATTGCTGAGGGGAATGAAGGGATCCCCTTACCAAGAAAGGCTTAAGTTCTGCAAATTGCAGTGGCTGGAGACTAGGCACCTGCGCGGTGATCTGATTGAGGTGTATAAGGCCTTCAATGGGTTGAGCACGCTGAATTCTGATGGGATCCTTCCACTTGTTCAGATTACGAACCTAAGGGGCATAAATTCAAATTAAGAAAAGACAGATGTAGATAGCCAGCGGGTGGTTAATTGCTGGAACAAACCCATCTGTTGTTGTGGAAGTTGACTGGTTAAATAAATTTAAGGAGGAACTGGACAGGCATTTGGAGGGAATGGTGTGATTTTTTTTTTTTTTTTTTTGTTGGCTGATGCTGCATAAGCTTATACACTTGCTTTCTTGCATCACGTGCTACTACTACTACTACTACTACTTGTATCGCAGTGACTCCCAGCAATCTGTGAAATTCGCTGCATCTTATTTTCCTGACTGCTGCTCATTCCAATAGAAGCAGTGCAAGAATCACTTTCACCTCTGCCAGCGGCTAGTGTTAATCTATTAGTCCATGTTTTTTCCCTTCCCAAGCTAGCAGTTTTCCGATTCACCTAACACTACCACGATAGCATCAGCAAATATTCTTGAACCGTTTCTATTTAAGTGTATCCCATTCCTGTAGAAACAGGCTCTCCTGTTAACAAGCACAGATCAGGCTGAGAAAATTTCTACCCCTTGAGCCTTGCACAATCTCTGCAGGGCCGAATTGATCGACGAGACTCTTATCATATACTCCCTGCTATAATATCTAGGTAGAATTATAGACACTTTCAAATCGAAATTTCAAATAGAAGTATTATCATTACTATTATTATTATTATTGTATTGTATTGTATTATTATTATTATTATTATTATTATTTAGTATTATTATTATCATTAGCTGTATGGTGGAAGGAAGCCTGAGGTTTATGCTGCACCAGCCAAAAAAAAAAAAAAACTCGCGAGTTATCCTGAGAGAGAGAGAGAGAGAGAGAGAGAGAGAGAGAGAGAGAGAGAGAGAGAGAGAGAGAGTCAAAAGTAGAAGGGAATCGCCAAGAAAGAGAAGAATGATGATATCCAGCTCCAGACAGTTGAAACAACACCAGACGGGTGGTTGTTTCAACAACGAACTAACTGCTTTCGAAAGTAAATATCCGTACATCTATTCTAACACTATCCTTCCTGAATTTAAATGTATGTCTCACCCTCATGTGTCCTGTCTGTGCAATGGACTGCTGCCATTCGAATTTTATTTACTTACTGTAAGGCCTTAGCCATTTTAATCAGTTCCCCATCGCAGGTATATAGTTTCTAGAAGCTGCAGTTTGCATAGCTGAAGCGTGTCTTATCAAGAGTACCCAATTGTTCCCTCGCCAATATCGATGCCCTTCTCTGCACCCGTTCCTTTCTAAAATGAGGCTTACAGAACTGTATTCGTTATTCAAGATGTGTGCCTAGCTATTTTCATATACAACGTGAGAATTACCTCTTTATCCCTGCTGGCAATATTCTTGTATATCATTGACAAAACCTCAAGAGCTGTCCTAGCCTAGCAGCCTGTCTTTACTGTCGAACTTCGTGTATGACTTTGCAGTTACTTTCAGGTCTCTTTCGGAATCTACAAAACTAAGTGTAGTACCACAGAGTTGGTATGCTATTCTGGAATTACTGCTTACCATAACGTAATAACGTTATACGTTGGAAATGCTCTTTTGAGAAATTTCAGAATAGAGGAGGAAATGGAGATGGTTTTGAAGGGCGCTTCATGGCTTTAGCTGCCTGCAAACAGACCAACACACAACAGCTAATTCTAATCAAAATACCGTCCAATTCAGTTTGACAGAAGCTACTTTCGGTAGATGGCAGTCTATGTTCTGTAGATGGCAATGTGGGTTTTATTTATGAAATTCATAGTTCGTTTGTATATTAACCTTTTTTTTTTTTTTTTTTTTAACCTATAGTAAGTTTTTAGATATCTTTATGCTTGATCAGCTTTTTGTGGACTAACACAGTACCAACCTTTAATGAGACCTAAAGGGAATGAACTTTCATTTTTAAATTTCCTTCTGAAGTGCGAAAATAGTGTTGAAAATGAAAACTGTAATCTGAAATGTATATTGGTTAATTTTGTACTGTAATGTTTGGTGTATTGTTTTGGGTTACTTTGTGCGGTGATCGATGGGTTACGTTGCATTAATTTAACGTTTTTAAGTCGCTTCCACTAACATCAACAATTCCCACTATTTATTTTGTCTGTCATTCAGTGATATGCGGTAATGAACTTTACGGTATTCATTTGTAGAGGTGAGTGAACACGTGAGCTGTGTTTTTTTTCCCCCCATATTATTTCCATTTAGCCATCTAAAAACATTAAAAACCGTAGATTAAAATAATTGCACTGTCGGGTGGCGAATTAATTACCCTGTGTTGTGTAAACCTGTATGATCTTTGTCAGTGGCCCTTTAATAAGTTGTAGTTATTGGTATTGTTATAGTCCTGTATGGATGTTGAGGAGGGAAAACTGTGCTGCCGGCAGTCAGATGGGTTGTATTAATTTTAACTTTTATTTAGTATAATGTAATGCTAAAAGCGTAATAAATAAATTCGAATTATTGGTAAAGTCAACGAATGCTGACATAATACTAATAACAAAAAAACGTTTTCGCTCATATTAATCAAGCTTGCAGATGTCGGCCCCGAGGCGGTAAGCTGAAAACGGCGCCCCGCCATCCTCTCTCCGTTGGGTCAGTCATGTAGTGAACCCATTTATCCCTTATTCTATTACTATCACATGCATTGGAAGATCGTTTTATTCCCTTTTTTTGAGCAAAAACTTTGGATTTTAAGTAGCTAAGGACCAAGCCAAATAAAGTACTAATTCCATAGAATTACCCAAAGTAATAAGAGATGTACTCAATTTTAAAATTGATAAAAATCTGCATATTTGATACTTTTGACTAATAATTTTTGATCTCAAGAGCTTAATGTAGAATTGGCTATAATATCACTACAAAGTAATATTTTCATTTGACAAAATAGGTTTGTTAAGCCCATTGTTGAAGCATCATTGATCACATGCATGTTTTTTTATAAATTTTAGTTTCAAATAATTTTTCCCCCCAGCCGCAACAGTGACAGGATCAGTCAGAATCTTGAGAGCAGTGCTCTCAGAATTTTGGCTGTTCATTCTGACAGTTTTTGGACCTGGTGATAATGCTTTTCTTCTATGAAACATTAAATTGTTGAGTGTGCTGCAAAAAGTTTTTAGTGGAATTACAAATAAAGGGTTTCATCCTTAGAATAATAATTTCTCCGATGTGATCTGAACAAATAATTGGTCTTGGGGATCATATGTGGAAAGGTCTATGTAGGTAATGTCAGCTATGGGTTAAGCTGATCGGAATAAGTGTTTTTCTTGTGACTGCCATGTGCTGAGGACTCTCATGGCTAATTTTACATGTCTTCTGACTCTGGTACTACTTTAATTGTATCTGAACTGGAGTGATTTCCTGAGGCTTGTTTGTTAGCAGTGGACTCCATGGAAGGGTGACAGTTGGAATTAACAGTACAAGGAAAAGGGTTGATATTGATATTATGGAAGTTGGGGTGGAGAAGAAAGAATAGAAAATGTAGATAAATTATAGAGCCTGTTGTGGGAATTTTAGAAGAAAAGATTGGGTTAGTGTGGGTGGAGGATAGTTGCACGCTTGTGCTTGTTGATGCCTGGGTAGAATTATATTTTGAAAGCCTCGTTAAATTTATCAAATGCTATATATCTTATTTTTGGGATCTAGATTCTTGAATTCCCATTTTAAGTTTCTTGACCTATATAGGTGTCATCGCATTGGCAATAGGCATCACAGGTAGAATATTTCACACTAAGGGGTGGTGGGGGGGAGCCCTCTGTTTCCCTGTAATTTTACTCTGGTATTGTACTTCTTTGGTAATCTTGGTGAATTTCTCTTCTCATTTAGATTATGTGGGAGTGACAATAAAATTTTATTTTACCTGTCAGGAGAGGTTGTTTGAACTGTCTGATGGTTGTTTTCATAATGTTCTGGATAAACGATGTTCTTGAGTTTTAGTTTGATGTGGCAGAGCTGAAGGTTAGGCTCCAGAGCCTAATATAGATGCATTACTGGATAAACCATATGAACTGATACACTATGACCAAAGTAGATTTTGCCAAAAAATTCCCAAAGAACTTGCCAACCTGAGCTTTATGCTTAAATAACTATTTTAAATTTTTATGGAGAATATGAAAAGAAACTGAAATAAAATTTTAAAAGAAAACATCTAGAGAAAGCATCTGTTCAAAGTGATCTCCATCTTGTTGAATGTGGCATATAGTGTGATGAATATGATGATTCCCTGGCATGTATTATTGTTTTGGTACTGTTTTTAATACTTCCAGCAGCTTCCAAAATGTGATTTCTTAGTTTGTCTTACATGATAAAATGTGTAGAATAAAGAACAGAGTTTGTGGGACCCCACACAAAAGTGCGGGATCAGGTGATTGTGGTTGCTGTTGTATAAGGCCCCTTCTGACGAATCCATCAGTTATTATACACCATAAAAATAGTTGGAATATCACACAAAAAGTGGGATGCTACACTGTTGTTCATAAACACATCTACCAATTTTGAGGGAATGCTTTCCAATAGTTAGCTGATACTGCCAAAAAATCAGCCTTACCCCTGGATAACCATTGCCTGTCATCCCTTGGTCTTGGCGCATTATAGCCTTAGATGCTAATGCGCCAAAAAAATCTAAACAAACAAACAAACAAACAAACCTGTCATCCCATAAACAGACTACAGACAAATAATACACATCAGACTATACTCCCAGTGGGAAGATTTCTGGCACGGACAGGCCACAAATAAACTATATCAAATTAAGCCTGTAATCAAGCTATGGTAGTCGTGTCTATGCAGGGCTTGAAGAGAGGAAGTTGTTCTTGCTTTGCTCTGCATAGGTCGTAGTCATCTGAAACACTTTCTTGCTGAGTGGGGGGGATGACTCACATATGTGTAAGAACTAAAATTATTTTAACCATTATTGTTGGGGAGTGAATGGCCAGTGTTGGGGGGGGTTACAGGTGCTGTGTAACTGGGTTATTGCGGCTTTTTTTTGGTTTTTTAGGAGCATTAGCAACTAAGGCCATATTGCTCCGGGGATATGCAGTGGTTATTCCCTGACCTTTCTGCATCCTCTGTATTTGGTGGGCACAGGCTCAAACCCTGGTCTAATCAAGAAGTGTGTGCTACGCACTGCTGCTTCTTTTTTTTTTTTTTTTTTTTGTTTATTTGGTTTTTAGGAGCATTAGCAACTAAGGCCATATTGCTTTGGGATATGCCGTGGTCATTCCCTGACCTTTCTGCATCCTCCGTATTTGGTGGTGACAGGCCCGAACCCCGGTCTAATCAAGAAACGTGTGCTACGCACTGCTGCTCCTTCCCACCTGGCTACGGAGGCGCCTGGTTATTGCGGCACCTATGTTACTGGGGCTTTGCCTAGCGCCCAGTGTTGGAGGGTTCTCTGGACCCCTATATGATGCTAAATGAAGATAAGGATATAATATTTTTCACTATCAGTTCACTTAAGTTCTGAACATTCCTCTAGCTTAATATATCCGTCTAGTGGTAAAATAGGACAATAATCTTGTATATCTTGAATATTTTAAAAGGGAGGGGATCACCCCACCAATAAAATATTGTGATTTGGATTAGTGTTGTGTTACATTAGAGACTCAGTTATGCAAATTAGCTTAAAATCTCTAATGCTACAAAAACTTTTCTTGGCTCTACAACTGGCTTTTCTCTGGTGTAAATGGAGAGTTAGCAGAGAGACATTTATTTCAAACAAAACATTTAATATAACAAATTAATGAATAAACATACATCACATCTTCCATCCAAAAAAGATTAAAGACATGAGCATTCTAATATAACATATGCTACATTTATGAGAGTAAGTCAACATAATAATTAGTTATAGTGGTCACTCATTTGAGTCCATATTAATGTAATTTCACATAAGTAGCCATTGTCATTGCTTTACATTGAAAACGTGTTCAAAGGTCGCGGATTCGATTCCTACCTCAGGCTTGGATCACAGTAAAATGAAAAAACTTTGGGAGGTGCAATATGGCCATAGAAGCTGATGCACTAACAAAAAAAAAAAAAGAAAACGTGTTATTAGAAATATCAGTTCATTAGCCATATCTATTAAGTTATCAGAATACTAAGAAACACAAGATATACTAGGCATAACATTAAGAAGTAATATATATATTCTTAGGAAGAAATCATCGTTCATTATGGGTAAGAATTAACATGAATATTTTCTGTTCAGTTATCATTTCCTCACAATCCTTTCACTCTTATGAAAAGGGATTCTCACTTACCCCATTCTTCACTTTCACTTCCTTGCTGTCCTCTTATGGGCAGCAGCCTTCTCCTTGGCAATGACACAGACACCGTACCACAAAGAAATACTATAACGACATTTTTTTGTGCACTATGGTCAAAAACTGCTTCGATGACACTCTCCTCTCTCTTCTCTATTGAACTTTTCACTTTTCCTTTCTCTCTTTTGGGTCTCCCAGGACCCAGTTTTTAAAGGGAGAAAATTCTCCAGAGTTTTCATAAATCTGAGATCTGATTGGACTCTCCAGTGCTCGTCTCATGCACCTGGATGGCATGCGATGGAAAAGGAATGATCACAATGTCCCTCCATCTCTATCAATCTGTGTCTGGCCATGTCCGGTGACTACCCGAAGTGCCAAGCGCATTTCCATATTTGGCACTACTGCTGATACCCATACGCGTGAACATCCGTAAAGGCGCGTGATTTATGTCCAAGCTAGTAGTGTAAGGCTTCTCTGTTTATAATATAGGTTATTTTAAGAAATAGTTCGAACTTTGTGAGAGTTTTATGTACTTCTATGCTTCATTATAATGGATTTGATAATTGAATATTACAAGTAAAAGATTCTGTAGAAATCCTTAGTAAGTGGGCATAACAAAGGAATAGAGTACTAAAAGAAGGTTAATTTTATAATAAGAAATATGTAAAAGGGGGGGAAGTTTAGAAACAATTAAAATAGGACAATCGAAACTCCATTATCACATTATTTATATTTTTATTGAATGTCTATTTTTACCACGCATGCAGTTTATATTTTACAGATTTTATTAATTTGGCTGAACTGTTTACACTCAGCCATATTTTAGATGACAGAGATATATTGTGTAACATTTTTAACTTTTTAAAGTCTGTTGTTTATATACACTTTTTACTTTGATATACTGTATATTGGACTTTTGCCTTTTACTTTGATATACTGTGTATAAAAGTATATTGGAATTTATACTTCTATATTTTAATATACATTTATCTCTTTTGATGCAGTATCCTGTTTAGTTTACCAACTATGTCTTTGATTCATTATTACATATATATCAACTTAGTGCATTATGGCCTTAGATGCCAATGCACTATAAAACAGTAAACAAGCAAACGTCAATAGTTACCACAAAGTATTCCACAGAAAAGGTAGTAATATCACTCCTGAAAGCTTTGCTAGTAAAAAAAAAATGATGACCCATAAGAATATACTCAAGAACATCACATCAAATATTAAAGGGAAGAGTATGTTACAGAGGAACTGGATGCAAAAAATAATTTTGATATATACTTGAATTTTAGGAAAGCTTTTTATACTGTTGCACATGGAAGGCTGCTGCACAAATTGGAGCAGTGTGGCATTGGAGGCAGATTGCTGCTATGGATAAAGGGATGGTTGAGTGGGAGAAGACAGAGTGGTAATCAGTGGACACTGCTCTTTGTGGACTAACTTTATTAGTGGGGTCCCCCAGGGTTCAGTGTTGGGTCCATTGTTGTTTTCTGTATTCATTAATGATATTGATGATGGTATATCAGGCTTAATGTCTAAGTTTGCAGACGATACGAAGGTTGGCAGGGTTGTTAATGACACTAATGACGGTACGCTACTGCAACAAGGTGCCTCCGTAGCCAGGTGGGAAGGAGCAGCAGTGCGTAGCACACGCTTCTTGATTAGACCGGGATTCAAGCCCGTCACCACCAAATACGGAGGATGCGGAAAGGTCGGAATGACCACCACATATCCTGGAGCAATATGGCCTTAGTTGCTAATGCTCCTAAAAACCAAATAACAAACAAACAAACAAGCTACTGCAACAGGATCTAGAAAAATCAAGCAGATGGGCTGAGAGGTGGCATCTGAAGTTTAACATTGACAAATTTAAAGTACTGCATATGGGTAGCAGTAACCCCAGAGTAATGTACTAACTGTGTGGTACTACACTGACAGTAGTAGAGAATGAAAAGGACCTGGGGGTAATTGTGCAGTCAGATATGAAGTTTTCTGAGCAGTGCAGAAAATTTGCAAGAGTAGCTCATGGTGTCTTGTCAATGATATACAGGAATTTTTCTAGCAAGGATAAGGAGGTGATTATCCCCTTGTATAAGGCAATGGTCAGGCTACACCCTAGGAAGGATGTAGAACTGCTGGAACGAGTACAAAGAAGGGCAGCTAGATTGGTGAATGGAACAAAGGGTTTCTCTTATACAAGGGGATAATTACCTCCTTATCCCTGCTAGTTATGGCCTTAGATGCCAATGCACTATAAAACAGTAAACATCTTCCAATAATTGGAGCAATAGTCACCTCACAGGTACTTAGTCTCCAAACAATGCAATTTGCAGTATTTGGAGATTAGGTACCTGCAAGGTGATCTGATTGAGATGTTGAAGACCTTGAATGGTTTGAGCAAGCTGAATGCTGATGGGATTCTACCTCTTGCCCAAATTAATAATCGCCTGAGGAGACATAAATTCAAATTGTGAAAGACAGTTGTAGAATAGATATGCGGAAATTTGCCTTTAGCCAGTGGGTGGTTGAATGCTGGAACAAACTTCTATCTGTCATTGTGGAAGTTGAGAGATTAAATAAATTCAAGGCAAAACTAGACAAACATTTGGGGTGAATGGTTGGGAATGGCTAATGCTGTATAAGCTTGCTTTCATGCATTATATGCCTCTATTAATGCTAATGAATACATGAATACATAAATAATTGTGTACGTTTCCTTCAGCCCAGGTATGAGTTGAGAATTCCATTTCTTGTGAAACGTGATTCACATTTTTACAAAATGAGCCACTGATAAAAGTTTCTATATTTATTTTTGTCCAGGTATACTGTGAAATACAGTGTGTATATTCTGGCATATAATTTGACCTTTGTAGCCCTAAAAAATTGGCTGCAAATTTAAGTTTGAGTATATAATTCTGAACTTGAATTAATGGCACATATTTATGTTTAGAAGAAATTAAAGTAACACAATTGTCAAATATTTAAAAATTGCACTTGCAGAGAAACAAATTTTCAGTATAGTAATAGAGGCAAAAAGAAATAGCATGGTGGCTTTTTTTTTTATTTTGTTTTATGAAAACCCCCAACATGAAAGGGATTAAAACCTATAGTACTGTACTGTGCTGGATTGAAGGTTGAAAAGATGAAAGAAGATACTTGTTCATATTAGACTGGAATTTCTTAGATTGTAATTTTTTTTTTCTAATTAACTCCAGATTCACAGACATGAATTTGAAGTTGGACAGTAAATGGACTGGTTGTAGCTCGTGTTTGGACTAGTTTGAAAAAGAGGAGAGAAGTGGGGGGGGAGTAATGTAGAATTCATAAACACAGTGCCCATACAAGTAAGAAAAAGGCATAAAGAAGAAACAGAATGTCTATGAGACAGAGAAAGGAGAAGCTTTTTAAGAGATAGTCATTAATTAATCTAGCTGCCCTATTTTGAATGAAGTCTAGAAGCCTGAGAGAGAGACGTTATGGGGGCACTGCCGAAATATTGTTCCGACATATGCTCCATATGTCGGAACAATATTCCACGGTAGGTCAGATTTGAAACTTGTACAGAGCGAATGGCTGTTTGGAAGAAAAGTAATGCTCAGAGCGAAAGAAAACCTAGTTTTTTTATATGCAGAGGAAGCAATATTTGTAATGTGCTTATGCCAGGAGAGATTAGAAGTTAGGGTAATCCGTATTAGAGATATGTGATCTTATTTAGAAATCTGACTGTCATCAAGGATGAGCAGAAGAATCATTTTTGTGAGATTGAGTTTTAGAAGGATTGAAATTAACTTATCTTTACCCTATTGGAGAATTACCTAGAGATCAGAATTTAAAGAATTTGTAGTGGGGCTTCAAGAAGTTGAAACTGTTTGTGCAAGGAAAAGAAAGCTGAACCTTGGGGAAAACCAGCATTAGTGGAGAGGTTAGAAGACCAAGAACCATCTGTCATTACCCACAGTGAGCAGTCAGAGAGAAAATTGGATGCCCAGTTACAAAAAACAGTTGGCATCCTTAAGATGGAAGCTTATTTAGAATTTTTTTTTTTTTTATGTGAACCCCAAACACGAGAGGTATTAGAACCTATAGTACTTGGTACCGTGCTTGGGTTTGAGGTTAAGAAGACGAAAGAAGATATTTGTTGACATTGGACTTGAACTTCTGTAGACTGTAATTTTCAGGAAATACGTATGAAGGAAGGTTGTTCCAGAAAACGGCAGTTGAATGAATAAATGAGGAAGATGAAAAGTTGGTTCTGTGAGTTTGGAGTTGGACAGTAAATGGATGTTGGCTAGTGGCGGCACGTGTTCGGACTGTTTTGAAAGAGAGAGCAGGAATTATAGAAGCCAATTCAGAAGAACAGTGCCCATGGAAGTATCTGTAGAAGAGGCATGCAGCAAAAACAGTGCATCTATGAGACAGCGAGTGGAGAGACTCTGTTAGAGATGAATCATTAATTAACCTAACTGCCCTCTTCTGAATGGAATCAAGAAGCCTGAGAGAGGTTTTGGGGACACCACCCCAGATGTGGAAACAATATTCCATGGCAGGGCGGATTTGCGATTTATACAGAGTGAGCAGCTGTTTGGAAGAAAAGTAACGCCGAGAGCGAAAGAGAAAACCAAGTTTTATAGATGCAGAGGAAGCAATATTTGTAATGTGCTTGTGCCAAGAGAGATTAGAAGTCAGGGTAATCCCCAAAAGAGATATATCATTTTGTCTAGAAATCGGAGTGTCAGAGGTTGATCAGACGGAAGGTTTCTAGGTAGTTTAAGAGTTGGCGGTTAATTGATTTCTCCATTACTTTAGAAAGAGTAGAAGTAATTGCAATTGGACGATAATTGGATGGGAGGGATTTGTCACCCTTTTTAGAAACTGGCTGGATATGAGCAAATTTCCAAGCAGAAGGAAAAACACCTTTGGAATAAGAAAGTGAAAAAAGGCGGCAAAGAATAGGAGTAAGTTCAGGAGCACAGGTTTTGAGAACAAGTGGAGAAATACCATCAGGACCTGGAGCTTTCTTAGCATCAAGATTCATCAGAATCCTTCTGATATCCTTTTGATGGAAGACCACAGGAGGCATTGAATGGAGCATGTTGGGAATGGTGGGAGGTGTTTTACCAAGATCATTATTACATGAGCTGGAAGAAAAATGGGATGCTAGCAGGTCAGCTTTATCCTTGGCTGAAGTGGCAACAGAACCATCTGGTTTGGATGTCAGAGTCAGAGAGAAAATTGGATGCCCAGTTACAAAAAACAGTTGGCATCCTTAAGATGGAAGCTTATTTAGAATTACTTTATGCCAAATATGATCAAAAAGCCTTTGAATTATGACAAGCAACTATTTGAGTTTCACCAGACTTTTCCATTGAATTTTTCAGTGAATGGATAATATAAGCCAATATATCACAAATGGATTGATGCTGACAGAATCCATATTATAGTAGTAATAGTATTTGGCATATAGTGCAAGGAAACCACTTTTTTTTTTTTTTTTTCCAGTGCTTTTGCTGCACTGGAAAAAACAAAAAAACACGAAGTAGATATGCAAATACAAATTATTTGCTTCCCTCCTCATACAGGTAAATATCCAGTTGAGCTTTGAATTTATTCAGAAGTGTCAGCCTCAGCTATCTGCAAGGGAAATTTGTTCCAGCAATCAATGACTCACTGGCTAAAAGAAAACTTTCTACAATCTAATCTAAACCCCAACCCTTGTAATTTGAATTTATGGTCCCTAGATCTGGAATATTGGCAAAAATTGATCACATGGAAAGTTTTTATAGTTAGTTTAGGAGTTCACAGTTAATTGATTTCTCCATTATTTTAGAAAAAGTGCAATGGGATGATAATTGGATGGGAGGGATTTTTTGCCCTTTTTAGGAACTGACTGCATATGAGTAGATTTCCAAGCAGAAGGAAAAATACAAATGGAATAAGAAAGTGTAAAAAAAAAAAAAAAGGGAAAAAAAGCAACACAGAAGGCGTAAACTCAAGAGCATAGGTTTTGAGAAGAAGTGGAGAAATACCATCAGGATCTGGCTCTTTTTTGGCATCAGGACTGTTAGAAATTCTTCTGATGGAAGACCACATGAGACATTGAATAGAGTGTACTGGGAATGGCAGGCAGTCATTTACCAAGATCACCGATACAAGAGCTAGAAGAAAAGTAGGATGCTATCATATCAGTTTTCTTGTTGGCTGAGGTGGTAATAAAACCATTGAGTTTTTAACAGAGGTGGAAGTAGATATGGGTAATTATCTTGAACAGCCTTAGCTCATTTATTGGAAATCCAAGGTTTAGATAAAAGAAAAAATTAAGTTGGAGTGTGGAATGAAGGATTTCGTTCTGACAAGAATAATTTCACTGACATGAACTAAGCAAACATTGACTTCAGAAGACTTAAAACAGAAATCCAACCAAGTAAAAGAAGACAGAAATTTAGCAGATCATCCAATTTTGCATTCTTGTAATGCCAAACAACACAAGGTTGAGAATGGCCCACAAGAGAAAGACTCCACTGGAGAAGACTGTAACCAAGTCATGAATCTGAGGTACCTAGAGGACCACTGACCTCGACCGTGTACTAGGAAGGGTTGTTTGTGAGAAAAAGATATCAAGTCTGTTGGTTGTGGTTAGGATTGTCTTGTAGGTAAATTGAACAACCTGTGCGAGGTCATTAGTAATTGCATAAGCCTCAGCAACTCAACCAGCTGGGTCCGTGTGACTAAAAAATGGAAGCCAAGTGAAATTGTGAGCATTAAAATCACCAAGAAAAATTACTTCACTGTTAGGAAACTTAGGACTGGAGAAAGCCATTTCAAAGAAAGGAAGTCAAAGAGTTCCAAGTGATTAGTGGAGTTTGGAGAACTATAAAAGCAACAGATGAATTTGACAGAATGGGGTAGAGATATTTTAAGCCAGAGAAGATTGAAAAGAGGTGATTCCAAGTTACTAAGTCTCTGACAGGGAATATCAGAGTGGACATATGCACAAATATCACCTTTGTAGTAAAAAAAATCAAACCCTCCCATTACATATACAATACAGCATCAATAACAGCAAGGGCACATTTTTTTTCTCTGCCATTTGGTTTTGTTTGTATGCTTCTGCATAAAAGTGTGCTTTTTACACTTACTGCTTTTTTCAAAGTTTACCATGTAATGAAATATCCCAGTGGAACCTTTTAGAAGAAAGGTAGAAATATTTGAATTAATAAGTGGAGTGGTTCTTAATGTAGGGTGGTTCTTGCAATACACTGCTATCCTAGTTTCTAAAGAGGACTCTAAAAAAGAGCTAAATTTATGCAGAGAATATGTGATTAATCATGAGTTTCACTGGTGTGCATAGGTTTTGATGTTTTCGGAATTCAGTGTATCTTTGTGTACTTTTAATGATATTTCTAAAAATCTGAACCATTTTTGCCTATCACATACATCTTTTTTGCAAATACTAAGAATTGTTTTCTTTGATACACATTTCATGTATATGCAGTATTGGTACTATTTCCTTTGTGACTGACAGGTATAGACATGTCTTTTTTTTTTTATGTAAACCCCAAACACGAGAGGTATTAGAATCTATAGTACTTACTACTGTGCTTGTGTTGGAAGTTGAGAAGACGAAAGAAGATATTTGTTGACATTGAACTTCTGTAGACTGTAATTTTCAGGAAATACGTATGAAGGAAGGTTGTTCCAGAAAACGGCAGTTGAATGAATAAATGAGGAAGATGAAAAGTTGGTTCTGTGAGTTTGGAGTTGGACAGTAAACGGATGCTGGCTGGTGGCGGCACGTGTTTCGACTGTTTTGAAAGAGAGAGCAGGAATTATAGAAGCCAGTTCAGAAGAACAGTGCCCATGGAAGTATCTGTAGAAGAGGCATACAGCAGAAACAATACGTCTATGAGACAGCGAGTGGAGAGACTCTGTTAGAGATGAATCATTAATTAACCTAACTGCCCTCTTCTGAATGGAATCAAGAAGCCTGAGAGAGGTTTTGGGGACACCACCCCAGATGTGGGAACAATATTCCATGGCAGGGCGGATTTGCGATTTATACAGAGTGAGCAGCTGTTTGGAAGAAAAGTAACGCCGAGAGCGAAAGAGAAAACCAAGTTTTATAGATGCAGAGGAAGCAATATTTGTAATGTGCTTGTGCCAAGAGAGATTAGAAGTCAGGGTAATCCCCAAAAGAGATATATCATTTTGTCTAGAAATCGGAGTGTCACTAAAAATAAGCATAGGAGCAGAAGAATCCTTTTTGTGATATATAAGACAAGACTGAGTTTTAGAAGGGTTGAAGTCAACTATGTTGTCTTTGCCCCACTGGAGAATTACCTGAAGATTGGCATTTAAGGAATTGGTAGCAGATTTTCGAGAAGTTGAAGCTGATTGAGCAGGACAAGGTTTCACAAAATGGAAAGTGCAATGCAATGTGCTATCATCGGCAAAACTATTGATAGGATTTCCAGTCAATGAAAGAAGGTCATTAATATACAAGAGGAAAAGAGTGGGGGAAAGAACTGAACCTTGGGGGACACCGGCATTAGTGGAGAAGTTAGAAGACAGAGAGCCATCTACAATCACCCTCAGTGAGGGATCAGAGAGAAAACTGGATAACCAGTTACTAAAAACAGTTGGAAAACCATAAGATGGAAGCTTGTTTAGAAGACCTTTATGCCAGACACGATCGAAAGCCTTTGAGATGACAAGAGCAACTACTTGTGTTTCACTGAACCTTTCCATTGAATTAGTCCATAAATGGGTAACATAAGCCAGAATATCACTAGTGGAGCGACAATGACGGAATCCATACTGGCGATTGTTGATCAGAAGGAAGGTTTCTAGGTAGTTTAAGAGTTGGCAGTTAATTGATTTCTCCATTACTTTAGAAAGAGTAGAAGTAATTGCAATGGGACGATAATTGGATGGGAGGGATTTGTCACCCTTTTTAGGAACTGGCTGGATATGAGCAAATTTCCAAGCAGAAGGAAAAACACCTTTGGAATAAGAAAGTGAAAAAAGGCGGCAAAGAATAGGAGTAAGTTCAGGAGCACAGATTTTGAGAACAAGTGGAGAAATACCATTGGGACCTGGAGCTTTCTTAGCATCAAGATTCATCAGAATCCTTCTGACATCCTTTTGATGGAAGACCACAGGGGGCATTGAATGGAGCGTGTTGGGAATGGTGCTAGGTGTTTTACCAAGATCATTAATACATGAGTTGGAAGTAAAATGGGATGCTAGCAGGTCAGCTTTATCCTTGGCTGAAGTGACAATAGAACCATCTGGTTTGGACAGAGGTGGGAGCAGAGATGGGCAAAAGTTGCGGCCAATAGCTTTGGCAAGAGACCAGAATGTTCGGCTACCATTAGGGCAAGAAACAAGTTTTTTACTTTTAGCCTGTTCAAACTCTAGTTTGGACTGATTAATAACTGCTTTACAATTGTTGCAAGCTTTGGTGTACGCAGAAAATGAAACTGAAGAATTAGAAACAAGCCAATTACGATAATGCAACATTCTTCTCTTGAATAGCCTTAGCACATTTATTGGAAAACCAAGGTTTAGATAAGGGACGAGATTTTAAAGTGGAGTGTGGAATAAAGGATTCCATTCCTGCAAGAATAATTTCACTGACACGATCTAAGCAAACGTTGACATCAGAAGTTTTGAAACAGTAACCCGACCAAGGAAAAGAAGAAAAGAAGTCTTGCGGGTCATCCAATTTTGCATTCTTGTAATGCCAAACAACACAAGGTTGGGAATAGCCATGAGATAAAGGTTTCATTGGAGAAGAGACAATCACCAAGTTGTGATCTGAAGTGCCTAAAGGACCTCTCACTTTGACCGTGTATTTAGAAGGGTTGTTAGTGAGTAAAAGATCAAGCGTATTGGCTGTATGATTAGGATTGTCCGGTATTCTTGTAGGTAAATGAACAGTCTGTGCTAGGTCATTAGTAATTGCAAAAGCCTCAGCATCTCGACCTGCTGGGTCGGTCTGAGTAGAAAACGGAAGCCAGCTGGAGTTGTAAACATTAAAATCACCAAGGAAAATTACCTCACTGTTAGGAAAGTTGGACTGGGAGGAAGTCGAAGAGCTCCAAGTGATTAGTGGAGTTGGGAGAACGGTGGAGACAACAGATGAATTTTACACAGTGAGTTATAGAGATTTTAAGCCAGAGAAGGTCAAAGAGAGGAGATTCCAAATTGCCAAGTCTCTGACAGGGAATATCCGAACGGACATATGCACAAGTAGCACCTTTGAGGTGAAAGGAATCATACAGCGAATAATTTGGGCATCTGAGATGAGCAGTAGTTGAATCAACTGATAACTGAGATTCTGTCAGAAAAAGTACATGGGGTTTGGCAGACTGCAAGTGGAAATGGACATTGTTGAGATTAGAATTGAGACCACGTATATTTGTGAAATGAATTAGGAAGTGCTTCGGAGGTTTAGATCTTTTCGCAGATAAGCTTGCTGTATTAGTTTGACAATTCATGGTGTATTCAATAGTAAGAAAAAGTTGGTGGGACATGCTATATGAAGTAATGAAATTTTTGGATATGGCGTATACATGGTAAGAATATACCCAGATCCTTGACATAATGTGGCCTCGACAATGCTCCCCGCATACACACTACTCGGTCTCCCTCCAGTCACTATCTGGCAGAGTAGAGGTAGCAAGATTATACACTAGCTGATCCGGAAGCCTCCTAGAGAGTTACCAAAAGGTTCGGTCCGGTGTACTAACTAGCGGTCGGCCTGCGAACACCGTTTTAGAGCTGTACCCTCGAAATGTAAGGAATATTGGATCTCGCCGCGATGTTCATCATAACCTCAAAAGTCATCAATCATACTGCATGATGGAAGAGATAGGGAAGGGTTGACCGGAACTTAGCTCTAGAGACTAAACATGGGTTCCACCACTTCAAGCCTCCAATAAGCAAAGTGGTGGTATTTCACCGGTTGATGAGTCATCTACCACCTAGTACTGCCTGGTAACATAGAGGTGCGGTATTCCTCCATGCGGTGTGGGTACCACACCTCGACCCCTGCTTACGTTGGTTCACACCTGGGTGGTCACCCACCATGTACTTGTGCATGGAGGGGATACCCAGGATTACTAACAGTCTCACCATCGTGAAGGTGCAAGCAGAGGATTTGGCTGTCACAGACCATCAGGACTTCGCCGAAATTGGGTCCACTTGACTTGAGTATCACCCGAATATCAGTTCCATCAGCGTTTTAGGCTTCCAGGTAGCAAGTACAGCTTGTCTGGCATATCTGAAAGAATGTCTGTGGCAACCTCAAGGACCAGAAGTCTAAATGAAAATGGGCAGCTTGTATAAACCTGCAATATGTTTCTTTTGTGTTCTGTTGTTTTGTGGTGCTGTTGTGTTAACTAGTATCTGCTTCTAACGTGATTTTCATATTCCGTGTTTTTGTTAGTGGTAGCTTGTGGTTGTGTGAATATTCCAGATATACTTTGTTAATTTGCGGTGACTGTTGTTGTGAAAGAATTGATTTTTCATCATTTGTGAAGAATGTATGTGCTGCACATTTTGGAATTAAATTAGCTTAGTTGACGCTAATAAAAGATGTGTCATCCATAAAGTATGCTGTGCATGTTTGGGGAACTTGTGAATGTGGAAATTTAGGAAAGAGAATTTTTCTTAAAATGCAGACATAAAATACCTGTTTCTCTAAGTTGACTTTTTTGAGTTGGCTTTTCAGCCTATCTGCAAACAGCAGCTACAGAAGTCTTGTGAACCTTACCATAAATTAAAATAGTATTGCTTAACAAAAGTAAACACATTTGTTGTATTTTTTGTATCAGTTTAACAAATGCTGTACTGTAAACAATGAGACATTTGTTGTGGATGTGAAGTTACACATTTACACTGCTAGTACAGTACTCAGAACGGATTAATTGGTGTGATTGATACAGTAGAAGAGGGCTGTTTATGACTGTTGTTGCATATGTTTGTGACTTCTTTACTTTTGGTGAAGATGATGATTAAATAAAAAGATAATTATTTTTGTAATTAAAAGTTTTTATTAGGTTTTTCATCGTTTAACTCAATTGTGTAATATGAACCTTGGAAATACTAGTTGTACCCAGCAGACCTGGAGACTAATTTTAAAGTCCTGCAAAATGAAGAATATTCATTTTAGCCTTATAAGCTTTTACGACATGATTTTTATAATCATATCTAAGGCAATCAGTAATTACAAGGAAGAAAGTAAATAAGGGAATGCTGGAGAAAATTTTAGATATCATCTCTATTGTTGAGTTAGAAGAGGTAATGAGAAATATGAAGTGTGTGTGTGTATAAAGATAGTGGGTGTAGATTTTCATCTATTATTACTGTACTATTAATTATTATCAGTGCAAATGATGCAAAAAAGCAAGCTTATATAGTATCAGTCAAAAAAAAGCCAAGATTTTCACTTTAATTTGCCCATCTCCTCTAACAGTTTATCTAGTTCTTCTTTGACGTTATTGAAACTACCGACCTCCACAACAGCAGATGGAAGTTTGTTTTAATAGTCAACCACTCTCTAGCTGAAGGCCAGTTTGCACACACCCAACCTGCAATCATCCTTCCTCATTTTGAATTTGTGCTCCCTTACATCTTTAGTCTAAGCAAGAGGAAGGAGTCCATCAGTGTGGAGCTCACTCAATCCATTCAAGGCCTTAAACACCTCAATCTGATCTCACAGGTTTCTCGTTTCCAGACACTGCAATTTGCAAAACTGAATCCTTTCCTTTCCTTTCCTTTCCTTTGAACTTGTTTCAAGAGATCCACATCCTTCTTAAAATGAGGCTTCTAGACCTGCATGGAATGCGCAAGATGTGGCCTAACCATTGCCTTATACAATGGGATAATTACCTTCTAATCCCTGCTTGCAAAATTTCTGTACATCTTTAACAGCCTGTCTGCACTGCTCAGAGAATTTCATATCTAACTGCAAAATTATCCCCAGGTCTTTTTCATTCTCTACTGTCTTAAGTGTGGTACCACATAGCTGGTATATTAATCTGGGATTACTGCTCCCTCATACAAAGTACTTTGCAATTGTCAATATTCAAACTTCAGTTGCCACTTCTTAGCCCATTTGTCCAATTTGTCTAGATCTTGTTGCGGGAGCATACTCTGAATAACTACCCTGCCAACTTTCATATCATCTGCAAACTTACACATTAAGCCTGATGATATGCCTTCATCAGTATTGCTAATAAATATAGAAAACAACAGTGGGTCCAGCACCAAACCCTGGAGAGCTCCACTTATAACATTAGTTCACAAAGAGCAGTGTCCGTTGATCTATTCTATCTTCTAATATCTTTATCCATAGCAGAAACTTGCTCTTAATGCTACGCTGCTCCAATTTGTGTAGCAGTCTTTTATATGCAACTGTATCAAAAACTTTCGTTAAATCTTAACTATATGATGTCAAAATTATTTTTTGCATCCATTTCCTTTGTTACTGTCATAGTATCCAATCAGATTTGTCAGACAAGATTGCCCCTCAACAAATCCACACTGTGACAGCAGTATAGTTGCATTCCTCTCTAGATGGTCCTGCATTACTTCTTTTAGTTAGTGACTTCATTGGTTTCCTTGGGACAGAAGTTAAGCTAACAGGTCTGTAATTATTCATATCACTCTCTGATTCGCTTTGCAATTTAGGGATATACAGTATTTTCACATCTCCAGTCCATAGGGATCTCCCCTGAATCTAAGGATACTTTCTTAATCATGGCTAAATATTTGCTTACCACTTTTGCTGCCTCCTTTAATGTAACTGGATAGATCCATTTCACCCCGGTGCCTTTTTTACATTTAACTTCAACAATTTCCCCTCCAATTTCCTCCCAGTTAACCGAAAATCATTCACCTTCCTACTAGAATATGAATTACTTCTGACATTCCCATTTCAAGAAAATTCATCATGTTTTTATTTAGATGCAAAATACCCATTCATTTTGTCAACAACCTGAGCAGGATCTTGAACAGTTAAAACCATCAACATCAAGTAGACCAATGTTATTCCTCCTCTTCCTTCTGTTGTTTTACATAAGTATAGAAGTCTTTGCTGCTTTTCTTTGCATACTTTGCTGACTTTTTGTAATTTGTCTTAGCTTGCCTAACCTCTTTTGTGGCTTGATTGCAGACTAGTTTATATCTACTGTAAACATCTATATCACCTGATAATTTATATGCATCCCATGCATTTTTTTTCTCTGCCCCAAGTCTCATCAGTTCATCTGACATCCATTTAATTCTATGCTTTGAACTTTGAATCTTAGTTGGCTTTTATAATAACATCGTTTAATGCTTCCTATTTAGAATTTAGTATAAAAGCCTAGTAGTTTCTACAGTAACATCCCTGAATGCTTTCTATTTAGAATTGCTGTTGGTATTTTATTTTAATTATGCGTATAACAATATTATATTATAGGATAAAAGCATGAAATACAAATCAAGTAGCTTTCAAGTCAGTGTTCCTTTTGTCAACTTAGAAGAGCAAACCACTTACAGTAGTTTAAATAGCAGAAGGCACATATGATGCATGGCTGTCATAAGAATAGTTGCCTAAAAAATTATACAGGGTGTCCGTAAATGATGTTTCTGATTTTGATATTTTTTTATTCCGAATTACTTCAAGCTACACTCATGAAACACATACCAGCTGAAAGATCAATTCGATAAGTTTTATGAAGGTACGTAAAGTCATTGGTAAAGTTCAGTGTGTGCACCATGAGTAACTCGAACGATATCATAGCAATATTCAATCTCCTGCCACACACTGTGCTTCATTTTGCGATCAATTTTACCAAAGGCTTTTGTGATCCGTTCCTTCAGCTCCTGCAGTGTCGTCGGTAGTGGAGGGTTGTACACATTGTCATTCACATAACCCCACAAAAAGAAATCCAGATTTTGTTGTATGAAATGCTAACACACAGAACATTTTCTCCCGATCACGTCACCATTTTGCCATTCTGGTGAATGTAGTGCTGCGAATGCAAAACTGGCAGTCAAGAACATGAAATCAAAATCGTTGTGTTGAGAATACGTTAATACCTGAAATTGAAAACAATCACCATAGTTCATAAGATAAGTCATGACACATACTCGAGTCGTGACTATTTATCTGGAACATAGCATATCGATGCTCTACCCATCTCTGAAAAAGGGAATTGAAATAGGTAAGAACAACAATAATGCAATGAATTAAGCAGCAAATTTTGCAACAGCATGTGTGGAGAGAGTATTCTGAAAGCTATATATATACAGGGTGTCTCAAAAATATTGGTACAAACGTTTAGGGGAGGTAGGTAACATCTAAAGGAATGTGAATCGCATAGGAATCCATAACCGGAAACGTCATGGGAAAGTAGTAGCACAGGCACAAGAAGCAGAAATGACACAAGACAGTAATTAGTGGCAAAATTTATTTGACATAATATTAACAATGGAGTACGAGATGGATGCATTTCATGATGTCACAACAGATGCTCGAAGGTTCCACCATGAGACACAATGCATGCGTGACACTGATGCAGCATGGATTGGCGGACATGGTCGAACACACCTGGAGTTTCTTTGACAGTAGCAGCAGCGGCAGCGCAGATGAGTCTCGCCACGAGATCCATTTCCGTCTCCACAGGCGATTCATACACGCTAGATTTGAGGGCTCCCACAGAAAGGAATCAAGGCTCGATAAATCAGGTGAGCGTGGGGGCCAGGCAACGGGTCCAATCCATCGACGCCCAAAACGTGTGTTCAAATGGTCACCTTCCATAATCGGCAGGTGAGCCGTCAAGTTGAAAACAAATATGCGTCTCACATTTGCTGGAACATCGTCAAGTAACCCTGGTAGAACTTGTTCAAAAAAGATCCGATATTTAGTGGAGTCCATGCGGGATGGTAACAGGTATGTGCCGTCTAAGCAGTCACCAACCATACCTGCCCACACATTTATTGCGAAGTGATGTTGTCCCGCATGGGGGCGCACACCGGTGTGGGTTGTCGTGAGCCCACACATGAGCATTGTGCTGATTGAATAAGCCTTCCCGAGTGAAATAAGTCTCATCCGTGACCAAAACATAGGCTGGAAAATTCAAGTCTTGAACACTTTCTTGGAGAAACCCCTGCGCAAAAGCCACACGTGCAGGATGACCTTGGGAGAGCAGTAACTGAACCCTTTGGAGATGAAAGAGGTGTAAGGAATTGTGCTAGACGCTGTACTCTGCAATGAGACACTCCTAAGGCAGAGGCAATGGCATGTGTGCTGGTAGTAGGATTATTCTGGACGGCATTCAACACACTTTTTTCTATGGCGGGAGTTCGCGTCGAACGTGGTCTGCCCACACTACTCCTGTTACCTCTAAATGACCCATAATCACACAAATTTTTATACACACATGCAAACAAACGGTGATCCGGTACATGTCTGTCTGGGAAGTGTTCTCCATAAATTCGTTGAGCGGCTCGTCCATTTCCCTCTGCTAATCCATACACTAGTGGCTGTGAGCCGGCATGTCTGCCAGCTCACAGTTCGTATATCGATGCATGCTCTTCGTGTGGCGACTACTCCTTGAATGAGTAAACCAGAAATTTTCCCTCTCGCAGACTGATGAACAGTGCCGTGTACTGACTTATGGTGACACAGACGCCTATGATAGATACAAGTTGATCTGTAACCAAGTTACAAAGGAGGTTAGGCAGGCGAAGGCAGATTACGAGAGATCCTTGGCAAGGGATGCGAAGAAAAACAGCAAAGAGTTCTTTACTTATGTAAACTCTAGAAGGAAGGGGATGAATCAGATTGGTCCACTTGAGATCGATGGGTCAACTGTTGATGACCCTGCTCAGGTAGCTAACAAACTAAATGAATATTTTGCATCGACATTCACACATGTGGAGTTATTCAGCGAGGGGAATGCCAGAGGTGTATTCAACTCTAGCAGTAAGCTAGAGAATCTTGTAATAACTGAGAGCAAAGTGGAGGAGAAATTGTTGAAGATAAACACAAGAAAGGCACCTGGGGTGATGGGATCTATCCAGTTATATTAAAGGAGGCAGCAAAGGAAGTAAGCAAACCCTTAGCCATAATTATGAGAGCTTCCTTGGACTCAGGGGAGATACCCACGGACTGGAGATGTGCAAATGTGACTCCAATTCACAAAGGGGAATCAAAGGCTGACACAAGTAATTATAGACCTGTGAGTTTAACTTCTGTTCCCGGAAAATTAATGGAGGCACTGGTTAAAGAAGCACTGCAGGATCATCTAGACAAGACTTCAGTTATAGCTAGGACACAGCATGGTTTTGTTAAGGGTAAGTCTTGCCTGACCAATTTGATTGGATAATATGATGCAGTCACAAAAGAACTGGATGCAGGGAATAACTTTGATATTATATACTTGGATTTTAGAAAGCCTTTTGATACTGTTGCACATGGAAGACTGCTGCACAAATTGGAGCAGTGTGGCATTGGAGGCAAATTGCTGCTATGGATAAAGGGGTGGTTGAGGGGGAGAAGACAGAGAGCGGTAATCAATGGACACTGCTCATCGTGGACTAATGTTATTAGTGGAATCCCTCAGGGTTCAGTATTGGGTCCTTTATTGTTTTCTGTATTTTTAAATGATATTGATGATGGTATATCAGGCTTAATGTCCAAGTTTGCAGACGATACGAAGGTTGGCAGGGTTGTCAAGGACACTACTGACACTATGCTACTGCAACAGGATTTGGAAAGGTTGAGCAGATGGGCTTCGAGGTGGCAAATGGAGTTTAACATTGACAAATGTAAAGTACTACATATGGGAAACAGCAACCCCAGAGTAACGTATCAACTCTGTGGTACTACACTAACAGTGGTAGAGAATGAAAGGGACCTGGGGGTGGTTGTGCAGGCAGATATGAAGTTCTCTGAGCAGTGCAGACGGGCTGCAAGTGTAGCTCATGGTGTATTGTCAATGATATATAGGAATTTTTCTAGCAGGGATAAGGAGGTGATTATTCCCTTGTATAAAGCAATGGTCAGGCCACACCTAGAGTATTGTATACAGGCCTGGAGGCCTCATTTCAAGAAGGATGTAGAGCTGCTGGAACGAGTACAGAGAAGGGCAACTAGATTGGTGAATAGGACAAAGGGGTGCTCTTACAAAGAAAGGCTTAAGTTTTGCGAATTACAGTGTCTGGAAACTAGGCACCAGCGAGGTGATCTGATAGAGGTGTACAAAGCCTTGAATGGTTTGAGCATGCTCAATGCTGATGGGATTCTTCCTCTTGCTCAGAATAATCACCTGAGAGGGCATAAATTCAAATTGAGGAAAGACAGATGTAGGATAGATGTGCGGAAATTTGCCTTTAGCCAGCGAGTGGTTGGTAGGTGGAACAGACTTCCATCCCTTGTCGTGGAAGTTGATAGCCTAAATAAGTTTAAGGCTCAGCTGGACAGGTATTTCGAATGAACAGAGGGGTGAAGTGGAAGTGGTTATTTTTATTTTTGTTACTTTCTTTTTTTTTTTTTTTGGCTGATGCTGCATAAGCTTGCTTTCTTGCATCAAATGCCTCTACTAATGCTAATGTTTCCAGTTATGGGTTCCTATGCGATTCACATTCCTTTAGATGTTATCTACCTCCCCTAAACATTTGTACCAATATTTTTGAGACACCCCTTATATATGTATAAATGATTGTAAATTAATGTGTTAAATCTTTAAAAAGGTTGGGTATTATAGTTAAGTAAAGTTGAGTAAACTAAATACTGGGGCAGGTTACACTTGGTCACATGACCTAACAGGAGGGCATATTTCTGATTATTGGGGTAGCCATATATATATATACAGTTGCCCCCTTTCTTCACTTTTAAGTGTATATATCTACTGTAAACAATGAGTAGGCGACTCATTAAGTGTACTTACCTTGATATAACTAGGGTAACAGAATTAAATTTTAATTTTATTCATATCTTATAATATTTGCCATTTAAAAATCGAATTGAATCATATTCAATTCGATTTTTAAATGGGACATTTTTAAAAGTATTTTTAAGGTATCAGAAATATTTTGAATTTCAAGAGTGCCATGCAGAAATTGTAGAGTCAATTCACATATGATTTGCTTATTGTTGTGAACACAAAACACACACAAAGAACTTTCTCTAGCTGGTGGTGATTCATTTTTGTGCATTGAATTTTCACAGTTAGAGAAGAAAGAATGAGTTTCTGGAGAAATGAGTTGATGCCTTGGAGCATTTTCTTGGACTGGCCCACAGCCAGTCCAAGAAAATTATGGTGTGGGCAAAAAAGTTATTACAGTTCTGTGTTAAAAAATGTCCAGAAATAGCTGCCTCTAGTCCTTTTTGCCTGTGGCATTTACCCTCACCTTTGGCAGGCGCTTTGCCATGATTAGACAGAAGGAATGCAGTGACTGTAAATTGCATTGATTTAACCAGCTAATTCATAGAGGGGTATGTAAATTGTATGGAAAATTATTAGTAAGTTTTTCTCTTAATGTTAACTGTATGAATCCTTGTGGTTTATATGCCATCTTTCATATAATTTAGGGTTTGGGGAAAGCAGAGTTTACTCTCATTGTTGTAATTTCCTTTTTATTTCTTAAAATTTAGGGTTGCTGGAAAGGCAGGATTGGCCCAGTCTACTCTAACCCTTCAAGTAATAAACTCTTCTTTGCTAAGTGTTAAGTAAATAAATGCACATGTTTGTGAGCCATCATGTTGCATTATGTGATTTTTAGTACTTTGCAGCTTTTTTAGTTCGGATCATGCCCAGTATAAAAATAGTTCAGTTTATTGTGTTTGGTTCGTGTGTAGTAGTTGGCAATTGATTGGGTAAGTCATTTATGTTTCCATTGCATGTGTAAATAAGAAAGATTAAGACAGATTTAAAACATAGTTTTAAGGATTACTATTTAATATGGCTCTCATAGGGCTGAATGTAAGGAAAAAAGTCTAGTTCTTCCTTGAATTTATTCAAACTGACCACCTCCACAAGGTGCCTCTGTAGCCAGGTGGGCAGGAGCAGCAGTGCGTAGCACACGCTTCTTGATTAGACCGGGGTTCAAGCCTGTGACCACCAAATACGGAGGATGCGGAAAGGTCAGGGAATGACCACCGCATATCCTCGGAGCATGGCCTTAGTTGCTAATGCTCCTAAAAACCAAATAACAAACAAACCACCTCCACAACACCAGAAGGAAGTTTTTTCCAACAGTCAACCACCTGCTGGCTGAAGTCAAACGTCCTCACATCGATCCTGCAACCATCTGTTTTCACTTTGAATTTATACCCCTTCATGTGTAGTATGAGCAAGAGTAAGAATGCCATTATCATTGAGCTTGCTCAATCCATTCAAAGCCTTAAAAACCTTGATCGGCTGAGGTAAAGAAAGCCTGCACGAGAAGCATGCAAAAGTTTGATGAAATTTACCGGTAAAAGTACTTTGCCATAACGGCATTTGTATTGTTGCTCTCTCGGTAAACAGATGGTGGATGTTATCGGTCTGGAGTAGAAGCTGAATCCCACAGGGGCTTGAAACCCTCCTGAAGTGGATGGGGGGTAACCTGACCTTTTTTCTTTAGAATCATGACAGAGTCATGTTGGAAATTCTGGTGTCGTAAAAAATGTTCGTAACGTAGTTTCACTGGTAGACTTTTTCGATGTTTGCTGTGCTTCTCGTGTGGGCTTCCTTTGCCTTTTTTTTTTTTTTTTTTTTCTTAATAAACAATTTATCGACTAGCCCACCAGTGATTCTAAAGAAAAAAGGTCAGGTTACCCCCTCCACTTCGGGAGGGTTTCATTCTCCCATGGGATTCAATTTCTACTTCTGACCGATAACACCCCACCGTCTGTTTACCGAGCGAGCAACAATACAAATGCCATTACGGCAAAGTACTTTTACTGGTAAATTTCATCGAACTTTTGCATGCTTCTTGTGCAGGCTTTCTTTACCTTTGCCCCTTGATTATATAACCTCTTAGGTTAGTCTCAAGGTGGTGCAATTTGCAGTGAAGCTTGTCTTGTTAAGACCACCCTTTCATTCCCTTCACCAGTCTCTTGCCCTTCTCTACACCAAATCCAGAATATCTACATCCTTCCTAAAATGAAGGCTCCAGACCTGTATTCAGTACTTAAGCTGCTGCTTAACTATTGCCTTATACAATGGAATAATCATTTCTTTTTCCTGCTAGCAAAGTCCTTGTATGTCGTACTCAAAATGCCATGACCTGCTCTGGCAGCATGACTATACAATTAGCTCCATGTCTTTCATTTTCCTCTGCTCTGAGTGTAGTAGTACCACATAGTTGGTACGTTAATCTGGGATTACTGCTATCCATATGCAGTACCTTGCATTTATCAATGTTATACTTTAGCTGCCATTTTTCAGCCCATCTTCCTAATCTGTTTAAATCTTGTTACAGCAGCTTACCCTGATTACTGTCTCAGCCTTTGTATCATCTGCAAATTTAGATATTAAGCATCATCATCATTAAGCTTCATTAATATCATTAATAAATATAGGAAACAGCAAAGTTCCCAGCATTGAACCCTGGGGGATTTCACTAAAAACACTAGGCCACGAAGAGTAGTGTCCATTAATAACTATTGTCTTCTCCCACTTTACCTTCACTGTATCCACAGCAGTAACTTGCCCATAAGGATACACTGCTCCAATTTGTACAGCAGTCTTTTTATGCATAGTATCAAAAGCTTTCTGGAAATCCAAGTATATGATATCAAAATTATTTTTTGAATCCAATTCCTTTGTTACGGCATTGTAATATCCAATCAGATTGGTCAGACAAGATCACCCCTTAACAAATCCATGTTCTGACTGAAGTATAACAGCTGTCTAGATGGTCCTGCATTATTTCTCTAACCAGTGATCCCATTATTTTACCTTGAACAGAAGCTAAGAAGCCTGTAATTAGTTGCCATCTTTTGATCTCCCTCTTTGTGATTGGGAATACATTTGCACATCTCCAGTGCATAGGGACCTATCATGAATCCAAAGATGCTCTCATAATTATGGCTAAGAGTTTGCTTACTTCCTGTGCTGCCTCCCTTAATATAATTGGATAGATCCCATCCACTTCCAGGCCCCTTTTTATGTTGAGCTTCAACAATTCCTCTTCCACTTTCCTCTCAGTCATCACAAACTCATTTAGCTCCCTGTTAGATTCAGATGAATTTCTGGAATTCCACTCAATAAAGAACTTCTCATCTGTGAATGTAGATGCAAAATACAGGCATAGGTATTCAAAACAGATGCAAAATACCTATTCAGATAATACCTGAATAGATATTTTGTATACCTATGCCTGATAATTTATGTGCATCCCATATAGATGATGCATATAAATTTTTCATTTTTCTTCTCAACCACAAGTCTCATCAGTTCATCTGACATATATTTAGGTGGAATGGTATTTCTTAGTTGATATGAAAAACCAATAGTTTCTACAATTACTTCCTGAATGTTTCCATTTAGCATTTGCTACTGCAACATCATGAGACAGTTCCACTGTATAGGCCGACCGGGCTAGCCGAGTGGGTAAAGTACCTGCCCGGCAACCCAAAGGTCGCGGGTTCGATTCCCGCCTCGGGCTTGGATCAAAGTACTGCAAAAACCTTGGGAGGTGCAATATGGCCACAGAAGCCGATGCGCCAACAACTACCAAATCAAAAAAAAAAAAAAAAAAAAACCACTGTATAGAATTTAAAAACTATTTGATGTCACTATAGTCAATCTTACGTAAGCTTAAGCTCTTCCTTTTACCCTTGACAGTAATGTCTTTAAGTCCTATATCAGCACACTGTGATCAGTGCTACCAAGGGACTTTTATTTACAGGTTCTTAATACACGAAGAGTCGCTGCTGATATTCAGATAAAGAATATTGCTTCCACTTGTTGCTTCTCTAACATGCTGCTATGGAAAACAGATATCCACCAAATCCACAAACCCTTGTGAGTGGGCAATTCACAAACTACAGTCAATATTTGGAAAGTTAAATTCCTCATTTATAAGCCATTTTGATTTACTGGCCCAGTCTATTTCTTTGTATAGCTGTTTTACTCATCACTGTCATTAGGCCTGTAACACCCCTATTCTCATTTTTGTTTTCCTGTTGCTTATTGTCACACCAAACTGACTCAACATTTTACTGACCTGACATTTCAGCTGGATGCACTGCCTTAGATTTTAATATGCTTCTTAACTAAGAGCATGACCTTCCCCTGCTATTCTGCATTGTCTCTTCTTTCCGTACCCACTGTACTCCCCATATTCAAATTTTGCATCCTTTGTTTAAGTGACACCACCTCTCAGATATCCCCACAATGTGTACATTTGATGACTTAATAAGCTTCAAATTCACAAATTTATTTGTTTTGTTCCTAATATTAGTGTATATGCAAGTATACATGCAACTATTCTTACTTTTAATTACCTTAACACAGGCCTGTGAATTTGCATGTTTCATGATGACCCACAGCAGGGCTTGAAATCCCCAACACCTTGCTTTCCAGGCTGCTGCATGTCCCATTGGAAGCAGTGCAAGAATCACTTTTACCCCTGCCTTCAGCTCTAGTTAATGGATTAGTCTGTGTATCCTCCCAAGCTATCAGTTTTCTGACACACCAGGCACTTCCTTTATAGCATCAGGGAATATTATTGCACTCTGTTTTTTTAAGTTATCTATATAATATCAGTGTAAATACACCATAGATAACTCTTAAACAAAAAAACTATGATAGTAGTGAAACGAGCATCATTTTATCTGTATTTCATATTGTGCACCTCCTTCACGAGTTGCCATGTATTGCACTACCTCGAATAAGTAACACTTCACTAAAAGAGAAGGCTATTGTTACTTATTCTTAGTGGGCACCACTACCCAGATGGCACCATTTGAAATATGGTATGGGAAGGGCCTCTGTAGCCAAGTGGTCAGGAGCGGGAGTGCAGTGGCACACGCTCCTTGAGTAGACCGGGGTTCAAGCCCCTGACTGCTAAATACGGTCGATCTGCCAACCCGCACTGGACCAGCGTGGCAGATCATGGTCCATTTCCCTCAGCATGAATTGTTGAGGAGGTTTCCATCCTGCAGTGGGTTGATAATGGCTGCAATTTTTTTTTTTTTTTTTTTTTATGGGATAAAGATCTCTCTCTTATCCTCATACTATCCCTATTAGACTTAGGAAAGCAAAAAAGATGTAGGAAGGTGATTGTAAGAGAGGTAGAGGAAGGAAATGCCATAGAAGGAAGAAAGGGACAGTTACTCCTTCAACTCACCGTACTCAAAAGCTCATAAATTTCTCAAATAGGCAATGCTTCCCCATTAGAGAAGATTGTTGTTACCTATTCTCGGAAACTCTGTGAATATCAGGCTTCCCCTGACGGCATCGTTTTTAAATATGGTATGGGATAAAGATATCAGCTATCCTCAATATCCCTATAAGACTGAGCAAAGAAAAAAAGTAGGAAAGTGATAGTAAGAGAGGGAGAGGAAAAGATGCCGTAGAAGAACGAAAGGGATAATTAGTTATAATTCGTACGAACTCAGAGCTCCATGCCCCGGCTGGGCAATACGTCCCCCTGACGGGGACTGTTGTTACCCAGTCAGAGTCTTGCAAAGGTGATTAAGATCTTCCTCTGGTGCTGTTTCTGGCTCTTTAGCCTTCATCAGTGGGTAGATAGGCGTACACTGGTTAGACCAGACGTGCTTTCCAGTTTCCGGATATTTCTATGGACTTAACCCTTCAGGGACCCTTTATTGGTCCTGCTTTGTGACTATCTAGTGGCCTGTATGGTTTAAAAAAAAGGGGGGGGACAGCGCCCTTATTCACTCATCTCTATATGACTCAACCCAATTGGGCTGCTCACTCGTCCACTGACACACTCCAAGGAAGGTCCAGTCCATGTGACCACCAAGTTGGCGGCTGCCTGGAGTAGGCTTGCCCTACATGGGTTCTAGGGTCATGCCCCTCTTACACACTCCTTTTACCACCTGCAGCTTTCAAAGCTTAGCCGCCATACATACAGGAGAGAGAGAGACCAAATGCCTGCAGCTGACTTGGTCCCTATCCCCTAGTAACTAAGCTAATCTGGTTGGTATGTAACACCCCTAGCCTAGACTGATCATTACCATCTAAGCTGCACATATATGTTATTATCTATTAGTCGACATAGAGGTGTGGGGAAGCACCATAACTGTAAAAATCTTTGCCTTCCGAGTTGCATTAACTCTAGTACCAAGAATCTTCTTATTGCAGCATGCATCATTCAAAAGGTGCATTTTGATACCTCCACTGCAGAGCCGCCACCTTTAATTTTCCTGATTTTCCAAGCTTGATATTTACCTTCATTTAGGAGGTGTATCAGGATGCTCGTTTCTTTGGAAATCGGTGCTGGAAACTGTAGAAATAGTACTTGTTCCCTAGTCAAGTGCGATATTTTCATTGTTTTATCCACATTAATCCAGATGCGCTGAGTAACCGGAAAAGAGAAAAATGCATGTTCCACTGTTTCACACGCCTTACAATATAGCCACTCAAAATTCATATGCCTCCGGAGTTTGGCTTTATTTTTCTCCACTGGCAGGTGTCTGTGTATTATTCTCCCTGCCAGGTCTCTTCATGACTCGTAACCTATGTGGTGATGTAGGTTACTCAACATCTGAGTAGTGTCCAGTCTCAGCCAGCTTCGTGGCACCGGTACTGCCGGTACATTTATATCGGATAACTTCCAGTAAATTTCTGAAATCTTGAGCTTGTTTCCCATGTATAATCCCCCTGCAGATAATTCTTGTAAATGCTTGATTACTAATTTGTAAAAAGGCCCAGTATGTTGGACCAGTATGTTCCTTTCCTAGCAATTCAGTGAATCTCCCCATATTATACTTTATTAAGGCAGCCGCTACGTGGGCTCCCCATAGGGCAGTCCGAGTGTGTTTTAGCACATATGCCCACCTCAACCACTTTAACCGTGGTACTGCATAGCCCCCCCCCCCTCACACTTCCTGCTGTGTAGCCTCTGCTGCGTTACTTCTTGTTGTCTACTGTTCCAGAAAAACGTAAATAGTCTTCGGGTTAACTTTCTCTGTGTGCAGTAATTGAATGATGTAAATGGCACAATGTTCATCAGGATCGGTACCAGAATTGTCCACATTTGTCCAGAATGCACACTCTTCCGGAGAAAGATAGCATCCCCAGATTCCACTCTGACAGAGCGTCCTCCCAAGAGTCTAGTAATTGCCGGGACGATGCTACCAGACATTTTACAAAAGATACCCCCAGGATGGTTATAGGTGCTGTTGAGACTGTGAGGCCTGGTGGCAATTGTACTGGAGCCTCAATTCCCCACTGTTGGCATTTGGTCTTGCTTTTGTTTAGACACAGACCACTTGATAGGCTAAAATGACTGAAAGTATCCAGCGCTCTTTTCCCCGGTATTTCCCAGCTTTCTAGTAAAGCTGGTCCTCTAAATGCTGTGAACTTTTGCTTATAAACATTTGTAAGGAACTGCTATCCGCTAGGGTTGGATCACGTCATCCGCATGTGCTACGAATTTGCAATCAGAGTGTGGACCAGGAAGATAAACCCCCCTGATGTTTTTAGAAATGGTTAATTGCCTCGAATGGGTTCCAGTGCCAATGAAAATAGTGCAGGGCTTAGTGGGCACCCCTGTCTAAACCCCCCCCGTTCCTGTTTTATTTTCTCTGAGCTATAGCCGTTAATCAAGAGACTGGTTTGTTCCCCTTTGTACAGACTTGAGCTGTCTAAGCAAAGACCCCATTTGGTCTGTATGCAACAAATTCCTAAGGTACTCATGGGAGAGTTAATCAAAGGCCTTTGCCAAATCAAGTACCGCCACCACTATGCTGTATTGTTTCTGATTACAGTATGCTTGCAAATCTTTTAGAAATGATAGATTTGCCATCATAGATCTTGTTGGGATTGCATATGTTTGATTGGGACCTATAATGTGCCCCAAGTGCTGTTTGAGTCGGACGTTTAGTACTTTGGCATACAGCTTATAATCTGTATTAAGCAGTGATACTGGCCTCCACTCATCCACTTCTTTCCCCGTTTTACCCTGTATTTTAAGAAATATGGTTTGGGCTTCTATAAATTCTTCTGGTACTACCCCTTCCGAGAAAAATCTTGATAAGATGGCGGCCAAAACTGTCCCAATTTCCTTCCAGTACTTTTTATAAAACTCCACTGTTAGCCCATCTGGACCTGGCGTTTTACCTCTTTTCATTTCTTTCAATGCTAATGATAGTTCACTTAGCAAGATAGGTTGATCCTGTCTTTGTCTATGAATTGCCAAAAACCCCGGTATTTCCCAGCTTTCTAGTAAAGCTGGTCCTCTAAATGCTGTAAACTTTTGCTTATAAACATTTGCAAAACACTTAACAATGTCACTGTTGTTCTGATATTGGTGTGGGCCTTCGTGTATTTGATGGATTAAACTGAATCACACTCTGTGATCACACAGAGTGATCACACTCTGTGTGATCTGTTAAATTGCTTGTAGAAGAAGGCAGATGAATTATCTGCTTTTCTATAACATATGCGCATCTGGATAGCTTCGTTTTCTGCCTGCCTCTCTAATAGCGACAGGATTTCTTTTTGTATTTCCCTTTCTCCCACATCATCCTGACAAGACTTTAGGAGTCTCCGAACTTCATAGAGATGCCTTAGCTCTCTCCTGCTTTCCAGGTACTTTTCCCTTGTTAATTTTTGAAAGGCTGTTTTTATTGCATTTTTTAGTGTGCCCAGCTCCCTTCTATCCAGTGATTGGGATTTCTCAAAAGTTGTGTTAGTCTTTTAATATCCTGCAGGTCACCTTGCAAGAGCACCAGTTTTAACCTCCAGATGCCCTTCCCCTGCTCTACAGTTAAGTTTAATGGAAAGTCCATTATAACTAATTTGTGATCTGTTATTGCGCGAGGTCCCGAAATGTTAATGTGCCTTACCGATTTATTTTGTCTACTATCTTCCTTGGGACATAGAACCTGTCAATGTGAGTCCCTCACGTTCCCCTAGACCAGGTGGCTCCATGACTTGTGGGATATTTCTTCCTCCATATATCAATCAGGTCGTGTTTTAAGCACAGACTATTTAGCTCCAAGGAGCCCCCTGTGCCTGTTGTTGGATCCCCCGTACCTGTCTTGTCTTTTACTGGGTCTAACACGCAATTCCAGTCTCCTCCGATAAATCGGGCCCCCCAACATAAAAAGAGGTAGGCTACTGAATATCCGCTTCCGTTCTGGAGCGGTGTTTGGTGCATATACATTCACTAGTCTTATTGTGTGCAACCCTAGTTTCCAGTCAATGCAAATTATTCTCCCTTTGGAGATTGTAGAATTTTCCTATAATTGGTGGCAAGACTACGATGCCTCACCCCCCTGGCATTCCTTGAGCCGAAACTCCAGAAACTTAGACATTTGTATCTGTTCTGGAAATTTCGCACTTGGACACTGTTAAAAAAGTGGCTCTCTTGAATGAATAAAATCTTTACACCTAGTAATAGCATGCTTCTCCATGTATGATGTTGAGCCTGCCCTTGAGCAAAGCCCCATATATTCCAAGTACCGATGATTACCATGTATATATAATTCGCTTTATCTTAGAAATTTTATATATTGTGTCAGAGATATGCTTAAAGCATACAAGGTTTTGCCTAACTCTTGTTCATGTCCTAGTAACCATGAAATTCGGGAATTGCTTAGCTGCTGAACTATTCCCAGTAGCGTCTGTCCCACCAAATTTCCAAAAAATATGTCTCTCCACATGAATTGAATGTTACCTGCTTTGCCTTCCTGATTGTGCTCTAACACTATTCTAGGCTTCCCTAGCCGCTGCTCCCATTCTGCTAATTTAACAGTTAATGTTTCTGCTCCTGCTGGCACATGTTTCGTTAAATGCTCCACCCCAGTAGTTTGTCGCTTCCCACGCCTAATGCCTCTTCTGTTTCAGAATCGTCTGAACTTAACTCATTCAAGTCTTGTATTATATCCTTTCCCTTTTCTACAGTTTGTCTCTTTCTTTTTCCTTCCTCCCCTAGACTTTCTTCATTTATGTTTTCCCCCCTCTTCTGATCTCTTGTTATTTTCTCTGTTCCCATTAATATGGGGGTATCTTGTCTGATATGTGTAACCCCCTTCCCCTCCTCTATTCCTGTGATTAAATTCGCTGGTTCTGCTGATAATTTTTTTGTGGCTCCCTGTGACCTTAAAATGACCATGTTTCCCTTATTCAGATTCTCTTCACCGCCTTTTTCTTTCCCTCCTCTGATGGCCTCTGCATATGATCTAACGGGGCAGCTGCCCGCTTTGGGGCTCGTCTCTCCACATTTATTGCATGCTTTGGGGCAGTCACTGCTAATGTGCCCCATTTCTTTGCAATTATAGCAATGCCCTTTCGTGCAATTCGCACCTAGATGATCCAAGCTGCCACATTTCAAGCATTTCTTTTCTACCCCTCTATAGTTCAGAAGTAATCGATTCCCCATAACATAGATAATGTTTGGAACCGGCTTTCTCATTTCCATTTGCACCGTAACTTTCCCCGTATACAACTCTGGAAAGCCTTCCCATGCATGCATTCCTATTTTCGAGACTTTGCCATAGGCTTCTAATGAGGTTTTTAAATATATGTTCGGCATTTCGACTGGATACTGCTCTCTATTGTGATATATTTCCTTATGCTACCCACCAAGTGAGGGTGTATCACTTGGTTTTCAAATGGGAAGCCCCTAAGCAACGTATCTCTTGTCACACAGTCTTTACAGACCACCTGGTATTTCCTCAAGGGCAGGAGGGTAAACCCCTGCAATGTGGATAAGTTTACGCATTTCGCTAAACCCTCAATCATTTGTCTTGGTTCGTACTCTGCATCCAGAGTGAATTCCAAGGTCCTCTCACGTACATAAAAACTCATTTTGCAAAAAAAAAAAAAAAAACCAACAACAATCGTGCCCGCAGGCACTAATCCCACCCTGGGAACTTTCGCAGGGCCAGCAACGAAAACTTAATATTAGAACTTACGATATCTGGAAAGACCTTGAAACGGCACAACCTCATCGGACGACTTTCTGGAAAAGGAACGTTTAATCCGGCCTTTCTTCGGTGGGTGGGCAGGTATTCTGGTATTGTAGACATGACAGTCCAGGTGTGAAGGTAAACCCATAATATGAGAGATGCCAAAAGGTGTATATGATAATGTTTAAGCCAAACTAAATGCTGCAAGGCATATGTTCAAGACAATAAATTATCTATGTAATATCGGTGTAAATACACCATAGATAACTCTTAAACGTTTTTGTTAAAAGTTAAGAGTGCCCATTGAGAATAAGTAACAATAGCCTTCTCTAGAAGGAAGAGGATAGCACAAGAATGAGAGCGAGCAAGCAATAAGGGGATACTAAAGTCTGTTGTTGGGAAGAGATAATTAATTTCTTAATTTAAAAAAAACAAATGACACGGAGACCAGTTTGGATGGTGCTACAGCGAGATGAGAGTGGTAAGGGATTCTAAAGTTTGTTACAGGAATAGATGATTGATCTCATAATTTTTTAATTAAAAAAAAAAGAATAGTAGGTTAACCTGATAGTAGTTATCAGGTTTTAACTAGTGATAACCTTTTTGATTAAAGTAAGAAACTTAAATGAGTTATTTCTCTGTTAGTATTTGTTTGTTTATACTGCATCATTGGAATTTAGTTATTGTTGGAAGGGTGATTGTTAAGGAATAAATCTTCAGTGTATTCTTTCCTAATAGTGGAAACTATCATGGTAATGGAAAACTAACAGGTATTTTGCAACAATGAAGTATTTTATAAGTTTTTCTGAAGAAAGGAGGTGAGAGAGTTAATATTATCTTTATTCTTTGGTGAAGTGAAAGCATTAAAGGAATTTGGAATTCTCTAAATAAAAAGAATAAAGTCAAACCTTACTAAGTGGCTGACCTAACCAAGCAGCAAAATTGTTAACTTATCTCAAGAAAAACTTGTAAACTATTTTGCATGAGGAATTTTAGTAGTTTAAAAATGTTTCATTTTGAAGTCTGCATTGTTTATGTCATCAAAAATGGTTAACCTCAATTTTGCTGCTAGACTTAAGGTGGTCACTGGTAAAGTTTTTATTTATCAAAGAAACAGCAGTTTGTTAACCAGAATACAATCTCTTAAAAAGTTTAAATGTTAAGTTATCTAATTTCTAAATACATTCAGATTATTTTTGGAAAATTTTGTCTTGTAGTTTATTTTATTTGTGTGACAAACAGAGAACAGTACACTATAAAAACCAAGTTTTTAGACCTGTGACACTAAGGATTCTCAAATCACAAAGTTTGGATTTAGATGTTTGCAATTTGGTTTAGTAATTATTCTTATTTAAATTTAACCCATAAAATTTAAAATGTTCCATGTTTTAATGTATGGTTACACAAAGAAAGGTTCTGAAAGAAAATTGAATTTGAATAAAATACAGGTAAATATTATTATATTTGGCAATTCTTGGTAATTAAATTGTTAATTTAATACAGTTGATTCCAGTTATTTGAGTCATATTGGGACTAGTGCATTTTGGCCCGATTAAGCAGCTGCCCCAATTATGCGAAGTTTCATGTAAATAGTTAAAAATACAATGGACCCCCACTTTATGATTGATTTTCTGTACGATCAAATCACGTTACTATGGACTCACCATAGTAAAGTACCATTCACTATACGATATGTAGTAAGCACCAGTCATTGTGATCACATTTGTGAATTTAATTTTAATTCTATTAAGCAGCAATTCTAATTAGCAAAAATAGGAGGAATATTATCCACAGGCCATAAAAGTAAAGTTATATCAAGCACAAATTTATACTTTATTACCTTACCAATTAAAAAATTAAATGATACGTCAAAATCGGAAGAATATTTTCCACAAGTTAGCAAAATAAAAATAAATTTACACTTACGTGCATAGCTTTATTAATACGTACTATAATATGTACATACTAACTAGTTGATATTTCTGTTCACTAACATTTGTGGGTGGGGATTAAAATTTAAAACAATAAAAAAGATAAGCAATCAATAACAAAGAACATCAGGGATAAAGGGAAGGGTTTTTGCTTTCATAAAGGTGACTACAGTGGTCTGAGACGATATTTAAATTCTATACGGTGGGACCAACATGATGTTACCAACACCAAATTCAAAATGGGAATCATTCAAAGAAATAGTCTTGGAGGCTACTAGGCTTTTCATATCAACTAAGAAATATTGTTCAAGATTTAGGCCTAAATGGATGTCAGATGAACTAATTAGACATGTGGCAGAGAAGAAAAATGCATGGGATACATATAAATTAACAGGTGACACAGAAGCCTATGATAGATATAAGCTGGTCTATAACCAAGTCACAAAGCAGGTTGGCGTCTCCGTAGCCAGGTGGGAAGGAGCAGCAGTGCGTACCACACGCTTCTTGATTAGACCGGGGTTCGAGCCCGTCACCACCAAATATGGAGGATGCGGAAAGGTCAAGGAATGACCACCGCATATTCCGGAGCAATATGGCCTTAGTTGCTAATGCTCCTAAAAACCAAACAACAACAACCACAAAGCAGGTTAGGCAGGCAAAGATAGATTACGAGAAATCTTTGGCAAAGGATGCAAAGAAAAACAGCAAAGACTTCTTTACTTATGTAAACTCTAGAAGGAAGGGGATGAATCAGATTGGTCCACTTGATATCGATGGTTCAACTGTTGATGATCCTGCTCAGGTAGCTAACAAACTAAATGAATATTTTGCATCTATATTCACACATGAGGAGTTATTCAGGGAGGGGAATGCCAGAGGTGTATTAATCTCTGGCAGTAAGCTAGATAATCTTGTAATAACAGAGTAAAGTGGAGGAGAAATTGTTGAAGATAAACATAAGAAAGGCACCTGGGGTGGATGGAATCTATCCAGTTATATTAAAGGAGGCAGCAAAGGAAGTAAGCAAACCCTTAGCTATAATTATGAGAGCTTCCTTGGACTCAGGGGAAGTACCCATGGACTGGAAATGTGCAAATGTGACCCCAATCAAAGGGGGAGACAGGTAATTACAGACCTGTTAGTTTAACTTCTGTTCCAGGGAAATTAATGGAGGCACTGGTTAAAGAAGCATTGCAGGACCACCTACACAAGACTTCAGTTATAGCTTGGACACAGCGTGGGTTTGTTAAGGGGAAGTTTTGTCTGACCAATTTAATTGGATACTATGATGTAGTCACAAAGGAACTAGATACAAAGAATAACTTTGATATCATACATTTGAATCTTAGAAAGGCCTTTGATACTGTTGCACATGGAAGACAGCTGCACAAATTGGAGCAGTGTGGCATTGGAGGCAAATTGCTGCTATGGATAAAGGGATGGTTGAGTGGGAGAAAACAGAGAGTGGTAATCAATGGACACTGGTCACCGTGGACTAATGTTATTAGTGGAGTCCCCCAGGATTCAGTGTTGGGGTCCATTGTTGTTTTCTGTATTCATTAATGATATTGATGATGGTATATCAGGCTTAATGTCTAAGTTTGCAGATGACACGAAGGTCGGCAGGGTTGTTAATGACACTAATGACAGTACGCTGTTGCTGCAGGATCTAGAAAAGTTGAGCAGATGGGCTGAGAGGTGGCAACTGAAGTTTAACATTGACAAATGTAAAGTACATTTGTGTAATTTACATTTTGACTGTTTATGTATCAACTGTGTGGCTACACTGAGAGTGGTAGAGAGTGAAAAGGACCTGGGGGTAATCGTGCTGACAGATATGAAGTTTTCTGAGCATTGCAGATGGGCTACAAGAGTAGCTCAAGGTGTCTTGTCAATGATATACAGGAATTTTTCTAGCAGGGATAAGGAGGTGATTATCCCCTTGTATAAAGCAATGGTCAGGCCACACCTTGAGTACTGTATACTGGTCTGCAGGCCTCATTTTAAGAAGGATGTAGAGCTGTTGGTACAGAGAAGAGCAGCAAGATTAGTGAATGCAACAAAGGGTTGCTCTTCCGAAGAAAGGCTTAAGTTTTCCAAATAACAGTGTCTGGAGACTAGGCACCTGCGAGGTGATCTGATTGAGGTGTATAAAGCCTTGAATGATTTGAGCATGCTCAATGCTGTTGGAATTCTTCTTCTTGCTCAGAATAATCGCCTGAGAGGGCATAAATTCAAATCGAGGAAATCAGTTATAGGATAGATGTGCGGAAGTTTGCCTTTATTCAGAGGGTGATTAATTGCTGGAACAAACTTCCGTGTTGAATGGGTGAAATGAGAAGGGGGTGTGTGTGTGTGTGTGTGTATGTTTGTGTTTTTTTGGCTGATGCTATATAAGCTTGCTTTCTTGCATCATGTGCCCTTGCTAATGCTAAAACACGGCACACAAATTGCAGGCATCACCATACTTGCAAGTGAGAATGGAGTAACAAGTTACGAAGCTTAAAAAATAGGAATGAAGAAAAGATTCTGCAAATTTGTTTTTTATATGATTGAAGATATCATGGAAGGGGAAACACATTTCACTATAACATGAAAAACTAGAATTCCAGCTATCGGTATTATTGCAAATTCAGGAAGGTAGAGTTTACTATCCGTTTATAATAGATTGCACTAACAGAAAAGCTCAATAAACAGGGGACTGCTAATTGTTTTTATTGTTTTATGGTTGTGACTTCCAGAAATCCGACCGAACCATGTGGTATGGTCAGAGACAATTGTAGGGTAATCTCGAGTGCTGCAGTTTCCTGCCCCGATTAAACGGCATGTTGTCCCAATTAAGTGAAGTAAACTCTGGCTATTTTCTTGATTGGGTTCTGTTCTTTAAGATTTGTCCGAAATAAACGGCTGCCCTGATTAACTGGTGACCCAAATAATCGGAATCCACTGTACTTGCAGCATAACAGAATGCAGTTTACTGTACAGTAGTTAACTCATCTCTTTATTTTTGCATACATATGTCAGATTTTTACTTGGTTTTTCTATGGAATTTCAGTATTCCCATAATAACAAGTTTATAATTTTTACAACATAATTTTTAGGAATCCATCTCTCATAAAAATATTAAGTTAATACAGTGACTTCTTAATTTACGCAAGGGTTACATTCTGGAACATCTTGTGCAATTTAAATTCATGCGGAATGTAAATAATCACCAAAAAAGCTATAATAGGATAGGCTTATGAGAGTAGCTCTTGCATGTAGCAAAGTTACCCCTACCGGTACATACCGTTTATTTTCTGTGGTTGGAAGACTGGGCACTCAAAAAAAAAATGATGAGCAAATAGTCACTAATCTTTATTGATTTACTTATTTATTTTATTATTTTTTTGTGTAATTTAAACACATGTAAAATAAGAAGTAACTGTATTTGATATTTAATTTTTATAAATATTAAATAATTTATAAATGTTAAATAAATAGTCCCCAAACATGTGCTCATAACTATAAATATATGTCTACAGAAGAGTGTGTTCATAAGCTGTTTGCATTTTGTGCTGGCTGAAAAACCTGTAGTAACTCATGAAAAAAACTCGATACTCTCTACCTGAGATTGACAGATTACAGCCTTGAATACTGAGGCCGTTAGATATTACTCCATTTGTCAACCAAATTGAATCTCTACTTCTCCAAACAGGTGGGAGGTGGTGGTGTATTGTGCCGACTAGGTTGCCATGGAGGACTCTCTCTCTCTCTCTCTCTCTCTCTCTCTCTCTCTCTCTCTCTCTCTCTCTCTCTCTCTCTCTCTCTCTCTCTCATGTTAAGCTGGGATTACCTGTTTTAAGGGATGGCTGTAGGCACAATGTAGTCAGTTATAAACTCCTTTGGTTGCAGTGGCTGTAAAGAGTATAAATAGAAATTTATAATTTTATTCCTTCATCTGTTATACTGTTTTAGGACTACGTAATAAATTTTGAAGTAAGCTTCACTGTATCTTTTTATATTTCAGAAAGTGGAATGAAGTGTTAATCAAACATAAATGCAGCAATTGTAAATTTAAAGATTATTTGTACTTGCTAATCATGCCTGGGATGGTACCGCCACCGCTTAACCAGGATCCAATCACTCAGGTGAACACATACCGTTCCTATGTGTCAATGTTAGTGGATCCAGGAGCTAGTAAGTTAATGTATTGCTTGCTTCTATATAAATGTATTTGATATGTAACTTTCCAGAATTAATAATTATTTATATAGGAGTCTCTAGAATAATCTGCTATTTGTAGCTTAAGATTGTTTACAAATTTAGATTACAAAAAAAAAAAAAAAAAAAAATCATGTTTTATTGGTTTGCTAATGAGTATTTCCTTTCAGAAGGTATGTCCCAAAAGTTTCAGTCCTGAAACTTTTGGGACATACCTGTTTTTATATTTATTTATATTTTTAAATTGGTATGCTTTGTTTTGTCTTGTTTTAAATTGCCTTTTCCCAGATGGAAAGGAGTGGGCTGTGGAAGGTGATTCCAGAGTGGTCTACATTTCCACTGCAATTTTGGTTGAAAAGATTCAGGCTATCTGAAAATTTTTGTATCATGATCATCGGATAACAGTTGAGATGCTAGCAGATAAATTGAATATAACCAGCTTCAGTTGTCATTGCATTTTGCCCAAGAATTTGGAGGAAAAAATTGTATTCATGGTTGTGAGTCTGCATAGACTCACATCAGAATAGAAAGAATCTTTTGCAAATTCCACTTAATATTAACACCTTCATTACTTCTATTAATGTTGACGATGAACTTTTGTGCTTTCAATTTGACCAGACTAATCTGAACAAAACAAGCCAGTGTGAAGATGTCAGTGGGAACCTTGATGCTCATGCTGTGACAGGAATGATGTGCAACAATTTGCATGGAGGAGGAGAGTGTAGTCTGCTTCATCGTTACATGAAAGAAATTGTATAAATACAATTAAAAGAAATTAGTCGTACTGCTTCTGGAATTTGTCTTGGAACTTTGTGTCATTTTAATTCAGTGATTCTCAAACCTGTAAGTCAACACCCAAACATGGCTAGGCATAGATTTGCCAAGTGTCAAAAAAAATTTCTTTTATATCTTCATTTATGTTATATTTAAAAAAAAAATGCTAATTCTAACCTCATCACTGCATAAGTCATAAAGGTTAATATATTTTGCACCAAGATTTTTGCAAATATCTGGGATCACTTTTTTTTTAGCTAAATTGTAATCAGCTGCTGTCACAATTATGCATACATACATTTTTCTATAGTAAAGCAGTGCTCTGAATTTTTGCTTTAAAAAATGACTTCAACAAAAAAGGCATGTTGACAAATGTATCAAGTATGGTTTACTTCAGTGGCTTTTAGGTGTGTGTTAAGTGACAAAAGAGCTAAGACAGGTCATTATATTGTGTCTGTAATTGCATATACTCTTTGGTTAGTTTGTTGGGATGATTGATATTAATTATTTTAACTTGTTAACATTTTCACTCTTAATGTTACCAACAAAGCTATTTACTACCAGGCAAAATGACTGCCAGGCATTTTGTTCAGCACAAGTCATTAGTAATTTTGTCTTTCATTTCCTCCGAAGCAAACATCTGCTTAACTTATGGACCAATAAATGTGCCACCCTTCACTTTTACATCAGGTGATTTTGGAAAGGTGGATTGTGTATGCTTGAGGGTGTTACCATGATGAACCACACTTTTAACAAAGGTTGGCAACATTTTTGTAAGTGAGGAAGGGGGGGAGCACTATTGAAAAGTGAAATAGAAGTGGGATATTTGGTTTTGCATTTAATATGGGTATTCAACATCAAGGTAGCCAGAGGCTTTTACTGTACTAGCCAAAAAAAAAAAAAAAAAAACACTTGTTATAAACCCCCCCCCTCGCCATTTTGGTACCTATCTAGCCAAACTTTGGCCCCTCTGTGGGCAGGAGCAGCAGTGCGTAGCACACGCTTCTTGATTAGACTGGGGTTCAAGCCCGTGCCAATACGGACGATGCAGAAAGGTCAGGGAATGACCACTGCATATCCCCAGAGCAATATGGCCTTAGTTGCTAATGCTGCTAAAAACCAAATAACAAACAAACATAGCCAAACTTTGAATTCCCAAGCAATCAGCTTAAACCGCCCATGGAGGCAACTTATCCAGTAATTAACAACTCTCTGGCTGAAAGAAAACTTCCTGCAATCCAGTCTAAACCTCTTCCCCTGTGATTTGAATTTATGGCTCCTAGTTCCAAAATCATATACGAAAATTTCAGCTTCATTCATTTTATTAAGTTGTACAGGCAATTCTCAGTTTACGAACGCCTTCCATTCCAAGACATTCGTTATACGTTTTGTTCGTTATGTGTGTCTTGCATTCCTGAGCTTTTACAATACATATCATATACGATAGCAGCCATTTTAAAGCATTAAAACCATGTACTAAACATTGAATGGTCTTTACAATATGTTTTATTATAATGTACATATGCGTTATGGTTACATGTTATTTTACATAACGTAAAATAAAATAAAGAATAAAAAGACAAGATATAATTTTTAATTTTAATTAAAAACAGAGTTACAAAATAGAAATAAAGAAAATGAGTACTAACATAATATATGTACTGTACATACACATGTATTCAACTTTTACTTGTCAATATGTTCATCACAGTTCAATATTTTCCCTATAAGTGACACTTAGGTGCAGGTAGATGGAAGGGCGTCTGATAATGAAGAAATAGCTGGGTTTTCCACTTTTTAAGTTTTTATAGAAGATTGCACAATTAGTTTCTTTTTTTTTCTTCAAAAATCTCACTTTAGCATGCAAGACAGTCATAAATGCCTCTTTTCACTTTTGCAATTCTTTGCATATTTGTGTCTTCTTCAAAGATTGCCAACTCCTCAGAAATTGATTTAAAAGCTGCAGCCATTTTCTGCCTGGTAAATGTTCTGGGAGGCTGGAATTTCTGAATTCTAAATTCTGTTACTTCACAATTAGAATTCACAAACTGTGGACATAAGTTTTTCCACACACCACTTAAGTTTGTTTCCTTCACATCCCTCCAGTCACCAACAATGTTTTGTTGGTGACTGGAGTATAGTAGGTTCCCGGTTAGTTGTATAGTAGGATCCCTCCAGTCACCAACAATGTTTTGTTGGTGCCTGGAGGGATGTGAGGGATAATTATCATATAATAATTTTCTAATAATTATTGTAATAAATACATTTTTTTAAAAGTTTATTTATTTATATCTTATAATTATGTTCGCTGTACATTTGGCATTTTGTTTTATAAGGAACTCTACCTGTCGGCGACTTTAAGAAATTTTGAATGAATTGTGATGTTTGTTATAGCAAATGTTTCTAAATCAAATGTTCGTAAATCGAGAGTTGCTTGTTATGTGACTTTGTGAAGAGTCGTATACACCTCAGGTCAAGGTACCTAGTTACCGAGCTCTGTAGCCCATATATTTGAAGTCTTTCCTCACATGGGTGCCTTTCTGCCGATCTCACTAGATGTGCTGCCCATCTTTGGACCCTTTCAAGTAGCTTGACACCTCTTTTTAGGTGCAATCTCCATATTTAAATGCTATATTCCAAGTGTGGTCTTGCAGTTGGCATATACATCCCTATCTCTATGAGCAAATGTTCAAAAAATCGTTGATACAGCATCATGATCATTGCTGCCTGTCTACACTGCTTAGAGAACTTCACCAACAGGAGAGAGAGAGAGAGAGAGAGAGAGAGAGCAAGGAACTTCCGAATCCCTTCCTTCTACCATTTTTAATTCAATTCCACCAAATGTATAAATTACAAGGGGCATTCAGTAAATTAGCTACTTACCTAGGAAGGAAATGAGATAGGGGCAAAAATGTTTTCTTTCTTTTTTTTTTTTTTTCAATGTAACTTCCCTGAAATTCGATACTTGTTTCATTTTGTTGGCAGTGAGGAAATACTAGACAAACAAAATTCCTCGTCCTGTCCATCAAAGAACACAGAAACAGCAGATTTCAGTTCATTATCATCAGCAAAGTAATGTCCATATATGATTTTCTTGGTGTCGAAACAGGAAATTGTCACCAGATCATGACTCTAAGGTGGATGGGTAAGTTCTGTAAATTCACAGTCTCTCAAAGCAGTAGCAACAGCATGTATCTTGTGCACAGGTGCATTGCCCTGAAGAAGAAGCAGTACTCCTCTGGAAAGTTTTTCACAGCATTTTTCTTTTATGACATCTATTGGGTTGTATAGTAGGGATGCATATGACTCCTCAGTGACTGTGTCTGCTTGTGTTCCAAGTAATGAATGACAAAATTCCCTCAGCATCCCAAAGAATGGTGACCATAGTCTTGCCATTTGAAGGTTGTGTCCGAAATTTTTTGTGTTGGGGAAGAACCCCTTTGCTTGCATTGATTCTTGCTTGATCTCAGGACCCAGTGATGAACCCATGTTTAATCATCCTTAACAATTCTGGAGATGAAAGTTTCAGGATCCCTTCCATAAAGCTCTAAATTCTTCTCATAGCACCATACACTGAATTGCTTCTGCACAGGGGTTAGAAATCTGGGGACCCACCTTGCATTGACCTTAGTCAACCCCAAATGTTCATGGAGGATGGTTATAACTGTTCCCTCAGTTTAGACTTTACTTAGCCAAGTGGTCAGGAGCATGATTGCAGCAACGCACCTCTTTGAATGGACCAAGGTTCATGCCCATGACTGCTAAATGCGATTAACATTTGTATTGATTAATTTATTATTAACTCCAATGGCCTAGTGGTCGTGCCAGAGTATAAACAAGAACATATATGTCATATTCCCTAGAGATTTGGGACACCTTTAAATATCTGTCATTTGGCAAAAGGGTTTCCACAGCTTGGCACATTCCTGGAGTGTTTGCTGTCACAGGCCTTCCTGGATGTGGATCATCTTCGATGGACTCTCTACTTGACTTGAATTGTTTTGACCAGAATTTCACCTGATACTCTGAAAGTGCACCATTGTCATACACAGCCACCATCCTTTCATTAATTGCCATTGACCCATTTTTTTATTTGGTGCTCCAATTTCAGCAGATCCATAATTTTATACAGGTGTCTTCTTTCTGTTACAGCAGCACAAGCAAAAAACATAGTGGGATCAAAATTAGTATGATTCAAGTTGAGATATGTAGGAACATAAATAAATCATGAATCATTCAAATATAACTATGGGAAATACCTTAGGTAGATAACTTACTGAATGCCACCTCGTATTTTGGGGTTTCTTTTGCAAGGCCTTTCAATTTGCTATATTTAAACAGCTGCCACTTTGCTGACCATCCAAAGTTTATCTAAGTCATTCTGAAGAAGTACTGCTTGGCACTGATCATTAACTACTCTACCAATGTTTGCATCATTTGAAAATTTTAATATCATGCCCTGTATCAATGTCACTTAAGTATATCAAAAACAACAGTGATGCAGTACTGATCTTTGGGGAATTCCACTTCTTATGTTACCCCAGTCTGAAGAGGAACCATTAATCATAACCCTCTACTTCCTACCCTGTAGCCACCTTATGATCCACCTAAAGGTTTTTCCTGTGATTCCAACTTATAAAGTAACCTCTCATGTGAGACTGAGTCAAATGCTTTGCTGAAGTCCAAGTAAACAATGCTGAAATTATTTTTTATATTCAACTTATGAGTGACTGTCAAATTATTAATTGTCAATGAATTCAAGCTGATACATTTAAGATGCTTTTATTTCAAAAGTGAAAGGGTTTTGACAAAGTGAATATCATTGGAGTGTTCTTCAAAATCATGTATGAAATTCCTTCTGCAACAACTTTAACCCTCACAAAATCTCTTGTGATGAACTGTGCTACTCCCTCCTTGTAATGGATCTTTGCAACAAGGAAAATGGAACAGGTTTCCTGCATTCAACAGTTTAGCAAAGAGTCTGAGTCTCAGTTGGAAAAATTTAAAAAGATCAAGCATGTTCAGTGGAACAGGAGGGAGGGAAGGATGGATGGATGGATGGTGCATCTAGTTAAGTTCACTGCAGGAGGATGGCTGTGTTTTTTTGAGTAAGTTAAATTCAGTTTTGCATGATGTTAGTAAATAAGTTGTTGAAAACTGAAAGTTTGGTTGGGTTATAGCCTCGACCTATGTAAAGATTTCACTTAATGAAAGGTAAAGGCAATTGCATCATGTTTTTTCATAAGTGAATTACCAAATTGGTAAAATGGCATCGTTTTTATCATATCTCATATCACAACGAGTTGCCTGATATTGCACTACCTCGAATAAGTAACGCTTCGCCAAGTGGAGAAGATTATTGTTACTTATTCTGGGTGGGTAGGTACCCTGGTGTTGCAATAGTGACAACTCAGAGCCTTTAAACGGCCATCTGGGTGGTAGTATCCACCGAGAATAAGTAACAATAGTCTTCTCCATTGGTGAAGTGTTACTTATTTGAGTAGTGCAATATCAGGCAACTTGTGAAGGTGTTCACAATATGAGATATGATAAAAATGATGCCATTTTACCAATTTGGTAATTCACTTACGAAAAAAATTAAATATTTTTTTCACACACTAAATATTATTATTATTATTATTGTTGCTCTTATATTATTTTTCCCTGATTGGGGAATTCCACTCCGTGACGGGTACTGCTACCAAGTGCAGAGGGTGGTTGTAATGTCTGGTGTTACTATTGGTCGAGGAAATCTCTGACATTGGATTTGTTTAGACCCATCATTCACTAAGCCACTCAATTCTTGCTGATTAGGGGAAATATGGCACTTTACTGAACAGGCTTTTGAACTGTAATCTCAGCCATCCATCTAATGTTCACCATTTTCATCATACACTTCTGAAGAGTTTTCTGTGGAAAGTGGATTGGAAATTGGTAGGCCTTGATTGTACACACTGGATCAAGAGGATGGTATATTGGATACACTACAGCTTTTTGACCTGCAGACTTTTTAAACTTCAATATATCCACCATACAAAAGTTGTCATGATGATTCGTGGACCCTCTCCATTGAGGTATAGAAAAAACAATACCCTGACTGTTGATCTTTTGATCTTGATTTTACTTGATCTTTTTAAAGAAACCATCTATCTAACATTGACTTGTAACTACAGCAACAGAAGAAAGGTGCCCACAGCTTTTCTTGGTCATCCATGGGTATTTCACACTAGGTTTCATATGCATTGCAAAACATGGTTCCACCAATAAACAAGGCGGGGTAACTTACGTCTTCATTTGGTGTAAGTTTTTATAGTAAATTATAAAAAAAACCTTATTATACAAATACCACGGGCTCTTATATCACAGTATTGGCACACACTTATGTAGCACATATAAATATATCAGTGCATTATAGCCACAGTTGCTGATGCACCAACAAACCTAATAACAACAACATATAAATATTGCAGACACTTAAAAGCAGATGGTTTAAATATCTGCAGGTTGTGTCTGCAAATATTGCAGACACAATCTGCTCAAATATTGCAGACAAACAATCGCAGCCCTAAGGCTCATGGGAGAAAGATTTATTGACCTAGGAAAAAATCTTTACATCTGCTTCATTGATTACAAGAAAGCCTTTGATAGAATACAATGGCCAAAACTCTTCTCAATCCTGGAAAAAATAGGAATGGACGAAAACATACTAAACTTAATAAAAAAACTGTATAAAGACCAGAAAGCCATAGTATACATTGATAACTTGGAAACAGACCAAACAAAAATAGAAAAAGAAGTACGACAAGGCTGCCTACTTTCACCAGGCCTATTTAACCTCTATGCGGAGGAAATGATGGCAGAAGCCCTTGGAAACAGCAATTTGGGAGTGACCATAAATGGCGAACAAATAAAAGCAATAAAATTTGCAGATGATCAAGCAATTGTAGCAACCAGAAGGAGTGACCTGATTGAGATGTTAAAACTGATCAATCACACAGCAGAGGCTTTTGATATGAAAATTAACATGAACAAAACGAAGTGCATGACATTCTCAAAGGACCCCAAAGCTATGAACATCAAAATAGGAACAAGTAGCAAAATTTAAATATTTAGGACAAATGCTGAGCCAAGACGTAAAATGCACCAATGAAATAAAAGCAAGAATTGGGCAAGCAAAACAAGCTTTCAAGGAAAAACAAAAAATTCTGACAACAAAGTATTTGAATGAGCATATAAAGAAAAGAATTCTAAAATCCTATGTTCGGAACACGGCCCTATATGCATCTGAAACCTGGACAATAAACAAACGAGACGGACAGAGAATCGAAGCATTTGAGATGTGGTGCTGGAGAAAATTCAAGAAAATAAGCTGGATCGAAAAAAAGAACAATGAAGAAGTCTTAGAAGAGCTAGGAGAAAAACAAAAAATTATAAACCTAATCAAGGAGTGAAGAGGAAGGTGGTTCGGACATAACATAAGACACAGTGAAATGTTAAGCCTGATTATAGAAGGAAAGATTAATGGAACTAGACCCAGAAACAATTTCATAAAGCAGCTGCAAAGGGATACAACAACAAGATCATACCAGGACTTGAAGAAGCTGGCACTCAACAGAGAGATGTGGAAAAAAGTCATCAGTGCTACCAACCAGTCGTAGAGACTGAAGGAACCCATGATGATGAGACACTTAAAGCTTGCAACTGTCACCAAAATATTGACAGAGAAAAGCCAATGATACCGTTTCTGCCAGCATACAAAGTATGAGGTGTGGCTATTAAATAATGAAACTGTGCTCGCTGCCCCTACACACTAAGCACCATCTTTAAAAGAAAAGGCACACAGTTGACCTTGAACCTTCCCCTAGTTGTCTGCCAAGTCATGTTCCAACATGATTATTTGCTTTGCAGTGAGATAGGTTTTCGTTATCTTGTGTTTTTGCAGTTTTCCAGAAAAATGACAAACAAAACAATTGAACAATGAATCAACCTCAGATTTTTAGCAAAACTAAAGAAAACACCAAGAGAAAGTAATGAGTTGTTATGTCAAGTTTTTGGGGAAGATGCTATATCAAGAGCTCATGTGTCTGAATGGCATAAATGATTTTTAGAAGAAAGAGAGGATGTGTAAGACGATGAACGACCAGTCTGTCTGGTATCCATGAAAACTGATGTAAATGTGGACCAGGTAAGGTTATTGATTAGAAGTGGTCGTCGTTTAAGAGGATAGCAGATTGGATACATATTGAGTTCTGATGGTTGGCCAAGGCTGCGAGAAAAAAATTGAAGGAAGAGATCTGAATTGTGGAAAAATGGTTGGATGCTCCAGAACATAATGCACTCTCTGTTTGCCAGTTTCTGGCCAAAAAACAAAATCCTGTGTGTGAACATGTACCCTGCTCATCAGACCTAGTGACTTTATCTTCCCTAAACTGAAAAGTGTACTTGAAGGGCCCATTTTCAGTCTATTGAAGACATTCAGAAAAAAATGACCAAAGGGTTTATAGAAGATAACTTCCAGAAATGTTTCTGTGCTTGGAAGAAATGTATGGAACAGTGTGTGCAAGCCCAAGGCAATTGATTTGAATGGGTGGGGATAATTTCTAAGGCACAAAATATCTCATTATATTTGTTTTATTGCAACAGTTTCATTATTTAATAGCCACATCTGTTGGAAAGAGTTAAATATAAAGAACTTTTTTTTCATAGTGTTACTAGATGTGAATACATGTATCACAAGAAGGAATGTATTCCCCCTTTCATTTTATTTTTAAAACCACTAAATATTTCACTCAGGAAGGGTTATCAAACAACTTTGAATTACTAGTAATTATGAGCTACTACTCTTGAAGTAGTAAAGTAGTGGTAGATGAGTGGCAGTGGTAAGAACGTAATCTTACGAAACATTTTGCTACTTCTATTCAGGAAGTAGTATTCCTGTTCATATTTGTTCTCTTTCCTGTCTTTTGCATTTATAATAAGTTCTCTTCTACTTCTATGGGTATTTCTATTCACCGCAGAACCAATTATAAACTACGTGCCTAGTATATATGAAACAAAGGTTTTATCTTCACCTGCAGTCTTGATGATTGGTTCTGGATGAGCGACACCAAGGTATGTGGCAATATCTTTTTGCTTAGTGCTATATTATTTTGCATTATATAATTTTTTCCCCCTCTTGCTATCCCTATACTAACTATAGTTACTCTTTATTACCTTTTTGTTCTTCTTCATTCTTATATTTCTCTCATCTTCCCATTGATCTTATCGCTAAACTAATATTCATCATGGTCATTGGGTTTCTCTCTTTATCAGTAGCTCTAATCCACGTATAATAGGCCGCTGTAGCCTAGTGGTCAGGCACGCGGGTGCATAAGTACACGTGCCTTGAGTGACCGGGGTTCAAGCCCGTGACTACTGAATACGGTGCTGTTTCTTGTATTCTGCCTATCTTGTGAACTCCTCTGACCGTTTGGTCGTCCCGGAATATAAACAGAAAATTTATTTATTTATTTATATTTGTTCTTTTATCCTTTCTTTCTCTCCCTCCTTTTTTTATATGTATTTTTCTATACTTTATACATACATATATATTTCTATACTTTATACATACATATATATTTCTATACTTTATACATACATATATATTTCTATACTTTATACATACATATATATATATACACACACAAACATATATATATATATATATATATATATATATAATTTTTTTCCCCCTTTCTCCCTCTGTGCTTCATACATCACTTGCAGCTTTCTCTAAGTTGGGAAAACTAGTGCTTGTGAAGTTCCTTGAAATGGTGAACTAGTTCCAGATCTCTATCAGGACTCAAAATATTATCTATTTCAAGTTTGTGCTATTAAAAAAAACAAAAAAAAACTTACAGTTAATTTAGAAAGGAACTAAACAATTATGTTGTTTTCTCCATCTAGTTTGTGAGTAAAATACAATAGTTGTTCAGAATACATTATATTTTCTGCACATACATATTATCAAAATTATTTAAATTTTTTTATTGCTTATCATTTATAATAATAGTAACTAGGGGGCTTTTCCCCTGCTCGCCAACCTCTGCACATGCTTTTCTATGTAAAATGTAGAGATATGACGGAGTAAGTCAAATCTTTTCTACATAAAAGACACCTGTCGAAACTCACTGATTTATATCTGATCAGGAAATGACCTATGTAATTATTTACCTGTGCATTTGTAGTGATGCAATTGTCCTGCCCACTTGTACCATATGACTTACATCCCTCTTCTCCCATTGGCTACCCCACCCCCACCACATGGAATTCTCAAGGTCGAGTAAATATCACTATGTAATTATTTACCTGCATTTACATAGGTCACCTAGGAAAAGGCTTTTTGCTTCGGGTTCCATAATGCATGAGGAATATTGTTGCATCCGAAAGAGCAGGACTAAAATATTTAACTAAAATATTTAAAAACTATACAAATATTTAAAATATTTACAAAATACTAAACTATTTACAAATATAGAAACTATATCGGGAAGATGGGTTCCTTCTTATTAATATACAAAAAAACTTTACAGTGGAACATCAAATGATGCCGGGCGTGATCATGTATTAGACAGTGAAGCATGTGCACGAGGTTGGTGACCATTATGGAGGCAAATGTCTTGCAATGCAACGAACGTTGGCATGTGTCCCACGTATGCACTTCTGATCCTGCCCAGTAACCCATTTGTAGGCTTTCCATTTAACATTCACCAACCTAATGCATGTGCTTCACTGTCTAATACATGGCCACGCCTGGCATCATTTGATGTTCCATTATAATGTTTTTTGTATATTGTAATGTCAGCTGACGTAGGGACCCATCATCCCGATATAGTAGAGCTGATTTTAAATAGTTTAGTATTTTGTAAATATTTGTAGTTTTGTTATTATTTGTATGATAATAGCATTATACTAACATTATAATGCACTGATGGAAATGGCCTGTGTAATTATTTACCTGCGCATTTGTAGTGTCATAATTGCCTCACCCTTGTCTCCCATTGGCTCGAATAAATATTACTAGGGGGAAAACTTTTTTAATGTATAGAGAGATAATAATATAATAAACAGGTGATTTTATGCTCATCTATTTATTATTTTTTAATTGTAAACAAAAATGCTGATTAGCCAAATCATGAAGCATAATTTTCATGAATTTCAGGTTGCCTAAGCTGGTAAGTTTCCTATTTTAAAGTGGAAAAGATGATAGATTTTCAGTTTTTATCTTGTGCCAATGTGGCATAAAACATGATATTGCTGTACATTTGATGTCTGCAAAATGCATAGTCTTCTTTTTTTTTTTTTTTTTGCTGTTGAAAGTGGAAATACTGAATTGTATGTTATTATAAGCAGTGTCTTTTCACTTTATTTTGTTCTATAATATAATCTTAAGACTAGCAGATCATGCTATTCCTTAATTTGGAAGTGGTGAAGAATTATTGTTCTGGAAGGCTGAAATCAGTCATAACAAAATGTGGGGTGTGAGCCGAAAGTTTGTCCTGGGATAATCAAATTAATTTAGACTTAAGTTAGTTACTTTAGCATTAGCAGTGGCAAATGATGCAAGAAAGCAAGCTTATACAGCACAAAAAAAAAAAAAAAAAAAATCTTCCCATTTCACCTATCCATTTGCTCCAAAAGTTTGTCCAGTTCTTCCTTGAATTTATTTAAGCTATCAGCTTTCACAACAACAACAGATGGAAGTTTGTTCCAGCGGTCAACCTCTTGCTGGCTAAATGCAAACTTCCGCACATCTATTCTGTAACTGCCTTTCCTCGATTTGAGTTTATGCCCCCTTAAGTGCATAATCTGAGCAAGAAGAATCATCCCATCAGCATTGAGTTTGCTCAAACCATTCAAAGCCTTATACACCTCAATCAGATCATACACCTCAATCAGATCACCTTGCAGGTGCCTAGACTCCAGATGTTGACATTGTCCCCTTTATAGTGATCCTCCTCTCCACACTACATTGATCCCAGTGCTTCTCCCACTGTTTAAAGCATCTCAGAACTCCTGCTTCATGATGCCCTTCAACACTTTCTGTGATTCAGCTTGAATCTCCATGATATTTTGAATCTTTTTCTTTTTAATTGGAGTTTCATTTTAGCTCATCGCAGCCAGGTTAGGAGAATAAGGAGGCCATGGGACCATCTCCATTTTTTTTGTTGACCAAAAACTGCCAAACTGACAAAGCTATGTGAACCGGCATTGTAATGATGCAGAAGCTGATTCTAAGTATGCCATTTATCTGGGCCTTTTCTACTGACATTCTCAAATGCTTTAGGGTCCCAATGTAAAACTGGTGATTTACAGTTGGCCTGGTGGAAGTAATGAACAATTCCTTCATTGTCAAAAAAAAAAAAACAAAAAAAAAAAAAACAACATGCTCTTGACAGTTGACCTGACTTGCGTTGTCTTTTTTGAAGTTGGAGGTGGACTTTCCCACCGGGAAGACACTGCTGCTGCTTTGTTTCTGGTATATAACATAAACTCAGTTTTTCATCTCCTGCTGTGACCTTGAAAGGAAATTTCTGTCCTTTGCAGGTCCCTGTACACAGGAAGCTGGTTCTGTTTCTGTTTGTCATTCAGCAAGTGGAACTCAAATTTCACAGAAGTCCATCTCAGTATTTAAATTTTCAGTTAAAATTTATCAGCATGTATCATATGATAGGCCCAGAATGTCACAGATATTGTGAATCTTATGCTGTTTGACCTCGTGGATGATTGATGCTCTTTTTCAACATTTTTAATCAGTCTAACTTGAAAATGGATGATCTGAGTGCTTAAAATCCTCAACAAAAGTTTGGCCACCTTGGAAGCATGAATACCATTGAAAAGTTTATATTATACCCGTACCATCATTGGCAAATGCCTATTTAAGCATTTTGTAAATTTTGAAGCTGTTTTCCCAAGTTTTATGACAAAATTTTATGCAAATTTACTGTTCCATAATGTCTGCCATCTTACTCGGTAACAAAAATCACATAACACACTTGAACACAAAAGTACAATGCCCTATTAGCACGGAACTTGCCACACTAACTCACAATGAATTAGTTTGGAGGTATCTAATAGAGCACTGCTATACTGTATATGGTTAGTAGTGTTCATAGCCAATCTGGAAACTCTCGTTCACACCTCGTATCATTTGATATAACTGCTAGAATTGTGCAGCATTTGCAAAATGGGCAATTTTTTGTTTCAATTGATGCTAGCAATAATGCATGTTCAAAGGTCCATGGGGCGCCTCCGTAGCCAGGTGGGAAGGAGCAGCAGTGCGTAGCACATGCTTCTTGATTAGACCAGGGTTCGAGCCCGTCACCACCAAATACGGAGGATGTGGAAAGGTCAGGGAATGACCACCGTATATCGTGGAGCAATATGGCCTTAGTTGCTAATGCTCTTGAAAACCAAATAACAACAACAAATAACATCAAAGGTCCATCCTGTTGTAATGTTTTAGAATGACAAAATACAGAGAACGATGAGTGCTCTAATTTCCATACATGTTTTTGAGCTGACCGTGCTAGCCGGGTGGGTAAAGTACCTTCCTGGCAACCCAAAGGTCGTGGGTTCGAATCCCGCCTCGGGCTTGGACAAAGTACTGCAAAAACCTTGGGAGGTGCATTATGGCCACAGAAGCCGATGCGCCAACAACTACCAAAAAAAAAAAAAAAAAAAAAAAAAAAAGTTTTTGAAGGTGATTCTACTGGATGAAACAGAGGTGAGTAGATGCTTTCAAAATTTGAACATTGGAAGACATCTATTGAATGCTGTATAGCATTTTGCATGAACAATGCTACTGTTATACTAGGCCAAAATATTATTGCAGCAGAAGCTGATTGTTATAAGTCACCTTTGTCATTTAATTATATTTATTTATAGGAAAGGCTGCAAAAATTTTAGAATCTTCATAGCAGAAAGACAAAGAAGGTATTGAAACATGTATGTTGTAGATGGCTTTCAGTTGGCCAGAGTTTGCAAAGGTTGATTGACCAGCAGGAACTGCTTAGCTCCCCCCAACCCCAGCATGTTCATTGCCACCTAAATTTGGGCGCCTCCGTAGCCAGGTGGAGAGGAGTAGCAGTGGGTAGCACATGCTTCTTGATTAGACCGGGGTTCAAGCCCGTCACCACCAAATACGGAGGATGCGGAAAGGTCAGAGAATGACCACCGCATATCCCTGAGCAATATGGCCTTAGTTGCTAATGCTCCTAAAATCCAAAATAACAATAACAATAGCCACCTAAATTTGAGAGAATGAGTTCAGTGTGCCATAATTTTAAAGTTGGGAAAAAAAAAAAAAAAAAAAAAAATCAACATTCTGACATTCCCTGAAGTCCAAAAATTCATAAATAATGGTTGCAAATTAAAAGTTCGACATTTATTGTTAAAAGTGAACACTTTTATGCTGAGCTGTAAATAAGAACAGATCTTAAAATTTTATAAAAAGTTTAATCATGTACATAAACTAACATGAACATAGGGAAAGAACAAATTAAAATGTATGCTAAGTCTATAAACAAAAGCAAAGCATTCAATGTACCAGTACTGATTTGTTGTTAATTTCATCTTCCTTTTTGGCATTTGTTGGCTGATCACTTAAGAATGACCACTCATATGCATTACAACACAGCACCTGGCTGCATTTTGAACTCAGATATGCATTGCAGCACATCACTTCTAGTACCATTTTATGCTTATATGCATAAAGGCAGCAAACTTCTTAAAGACAATGATCACTTAGGAACTTTGATCTATATCAGTGTGTTTAAATTTATACTGAATTCTAAATCATGAACAAAATACATACATTCACAAAAATACATACATTGACAGCCTGACATTCTGAAAGAAAACTATATACATACATTGACAAAGAAAACTATAAAAGTAAGATAGAAAAGAAAATGAAATAAGATTCTGCCCACAAGCGTAGTCCCATAAGCAAGAAATGTTCTGTTATGTCTATAATAAATAGCAGTATTAAATATTTGAAACCCCCTTCTATGTCCTGGAGGAAATTTGTTCTTATTTCTTCTTGCTAATTTGAATAATAAATTTTGCACATTTTTTCCAAATGTCTTGCTTACATTTGATAAAGTTTGTACATAATTCTTCAAGTAGCATCTCTACCTGTTCACAGTTTAATGTCTTTTAAAAAAACAATTTTCAAAATTTGTAAGGCCTCATGCAATTAAAATAGCTCATTGCTTGTAGTACATTATTGCTCTGTTCAAAATCAGATAGTTTTTAATTTTAAGGTTGGTAGAAGCAGCAATCCCGTGGTATTGCAGAATTTATTCTAATATGAATATTAGGACTTGGACTATGAGGAAAAAGGATGAAAGCAGAATTCAGGAGGCAGAAATGAGATTTGTGAGGAGCATAGCCGGAAAGACAATTTTTCCAAATGTCTTGCTTACATTTGATAAAGTTTGTACATAATTCTTCAAGTAGCATCTCTACCTGTTCACAGTTTAATGTCTTTTAAAAAAACAATTTTCAAAATTTGTAAGGCCTCATGCAATTAAAATAGCTCATTGCTTGTAGTACATTTTTGCTCTGTTCAGAATCAGATAGTTTTTAATTTTAAGGTTGGTAGAAGCAGTAATCCTGTGGTATTGCAGAATTTATTCTAATATGAATATTAGGACTTGGACTGAAACTTGGACTATGAGGAAAAAGGATGAAAGCAGAATTCAGGGGCCAGAAATGAGATTTGTGAGGAGCATAGCCGGAAAGACAAGACACAACAAAATCAGGTATGATGTGATTTGGGAGAGAATTCAGGTTGAAAACTCCAGGACAGGATTGAAAGGTCCCGTTTGAAATGGTTTGTACATGTAAAGAGGATGAACGAGAGGCGTTTGCCAAAAAGAATGTTTGATTTACTATTAAGGGACAAAAGACCAAGAGCAAGATGGCAAGACATGATAAAGACTGATGTCATTAAGAGAGGAGGAAACTGGAGTGAAATCAACGATGGAGAGAAGTACATGGACAGGGCATGGTGACAGGCTTCATACGTCGACCCGTGGAATAGCGGAACGATGACAGATGATGAATATTAGAATCATTGCATTTACTGTGGGCTGTTGAAACCCTGCTGGTCACTAAAACTCAAGAGAGGATGGATGAGGAAGCCTTTTTACATTTCAGTATTTTGAAAATACTAAAATAGCAAATTATTTTGTCAATTCAGAGTTTTAATTTCACACACTTTATAACAGCACATTTTGAACAATTTCATTTCTTCTATTTTATCAGAGAATTATTACTAGATACCCTCTGCTATCTAAAGAGGTACTGTTATTGTTATTTGGTTTTTTTTTAGGAGCATTAGCAACTAAGGCCATATTGCTCCAGGATATGCGGTGGTCATTCCCTGACCTTTCCGCATCCTCCGTTTGGTGGTGACGGGATCGAACCCCTGTCTAATCAAGAAGCATGTGCTACGCACTGCTGCTCCTGCCCACCCGGCTATGGAGGTGCCTCAAAAGAGGTACTAATAAGTCCAAAGCAAGATATTGTGGCACATCTCACTATTTTAAATAAATGGTAAATTATACCTTTTGGTGATTATATTTTTGTTTAAAATGAAATCACCAAGGAAGTTTGTAGTAACACTAAGTTTGTTCTGTCATGAGAGTTACCATTGTTGCATTTTCTTGGCAGTTTAAAACTTGCCACAAAAGCAAGAAATGGTGATGAAGTACTACTTTTTTCTAGTAAGAACGATATATATTATTAAATTGTTTTTCTGCTGCCCTCTATGCCATAAATTATTGCCATTATTATTGTTTTTTTTTTTTTTTAATTTGTCAGAAATATTCTTTAACAATATTCTGGCAGAAATTCAGATCTGTACCATACTAATAGTTTTTTTACAAATTCAGATTTCTAAAAGTGGTGGGTATGTAATCCTTATTAAATTATGAAACTGTGATATGGTTTATGCATTACATTGTGCTAGTAAAATATTCAGTGTTTAGTCACTATATGAAACACTGATATAGTTTATGCATTACATTGTGCAAGATGGTGCCTCTGTAGCCAGGTGGGAAGGAGCAGCAGTGCGTAGCACATGCTTCTTGATTAGACCGGGGTTCGAGCCTGTCACCACCAAATACGGAGGATGCGGAAAGGTCAGGGAATGACCACTGCATATTCCCGGAGCAATATGGCCTTAGTTGCTAATGCCCCTAAAAATCAAATAACAAACAAACATTGTGCAAGTAAAATTTGAAGTGTTAGTCAACCAACTTTACATTTCATTTTTGTATGTTACTGCAGAAACCAATGGAATAACATTATTCTAAGTAAAGAATAATTGTTGGGTAGAAGTCATGATTTTATTCTCTGAACTGTGTAAAATAGAGGTTTTAAAATAAGTATCATCCCTGTGTTTTTGAAATAGGGGATAATTAGATCCCATTCACCTTTTTGAAACGCAGAGTAAGAGGCTTTAAAATAAGCAGTTTTACTCTTGTTTTTGAATGTAGACTTGGAATTTTGGTACATGTGCGAAAATGCCCAATATTCATAAAACATTTCAGCTTAAATGTGCAGTATATCCTAGCATTAATTCTAAAATTTATACACAGCCATTAACTATTGTTAAATCTTTATGTTGAACATGTGCACAAAATTGTAATACTTCACAGTTTTTCTTAGCCACTTTTTCCCTTTTTTTTTTGTTGAATGGTGCCTCTGTTTTGTCTCGTTAGATTACTTGCCCATTATTGATTGAGACTTTTTCACATAATGTTCCAAAAGAATCAATAAAGAATTAAGTTGTTAATATGGAAATGGGCATCCAGAATGCTTAACATCCTTACCAAAGATTTTGGTAAGGACCAAAGAAGGTCCAAACTATCCAAATAAACCTAAAGTCTAGATTATGAAAGAAATTAAGACCAAATAATCATTGATAGTGAAACCCAGAAGAAATTTTCCATTGTTGCTACATTACCTTATTAATTCATTACCTTCGCACACTTTTCAAAACCAAAATTTTATTTTGATTTGATTATTAAAATTATTTTTATTTATAGGAATTTTGTGAAACTTCACTTGAATATGCAGTTCCATTTTGGTGTTTGTCAACATTTTTGCTTCTGTTATGAAGTTACAGTAGAGATATAAAATTCCTGTCTTTAACTTTATCAACAGTAACTTCCAAATTTATGTAGTGTATTCAAAAAGTTCCCAGAATTGCATGCTGGTATTTAAATGGTTTCTGCTATGGCCAATATATGAATGACCACTATATGAATTGTAATTCACATAATGTTCCAAAAGGCTTTACTGCTGACCTTGATGCACATGCATGTCAAGTGAAACTGGCTTGACCACTTCGCTCGTGTCACAGCTGACTGATTGTGGAATGTTGCAGCTGAACACTATGCTAACATCTTTAAACTTGGGAAAAGTGCTACAGATACACTGCAAGCTTTACAGAAAGTTTATGGAGATGATGCTTTGAAGAAAACAGCATTTTAAGAGTGGTTTAATCAGTTTAAAAATGGACAGGAAACACTGGAAGGTGAACCTCACAGTGGCATCCACTGTTGAGGTTCACGAAAGCGATGAAAATTTCATTGTCATGAAACAACGAAGAGTGGAGTAACTTATGTAAAATGATAGGCGGATGACTGTTGTCAGGATTGCTCATGAAGTTGGACTGTCTGTAGGCTAAGTACACACAATCCCGATGCAAGATTTAGGGATGCACATGTATCTACAAAGTTTGTTCTATGCTTGCTGTCAGATGATCAAATGGACTGTGGGTAAGCTATTGCATGTAATTTGTTTGAAAAATCTATGTAGGATCTGAGCAAAAAAAGAGAATGGATATGTGAAAAAAAAAAAAAAAAAAAAATAACAAAATGTAAGAAAAAAACTATAGAAACAGAATGAGAACAGTGTGTGATTGTGAGGAGGATCATGAATGGAAAAACTGGTTGTCTTCCCCCCATTTCTTCCTTGGATTGACTGGTGGGCATGTGAATCAGTATGGCTCCCTGCCCATTCAAGTAGACACCATACTGTGGCTACTTAGCTGCCTTAGTATGGGATGCTGTATAGAGCTGTAAACAGGTGTGCCAACGTAGGGATCCCTTTCCCTATGATCTTTCACCCCTACCACCTGGGTTAGTTGTTCTCTCACCCCCAACCTGGGTGGCCCCATCTCCCCTTTGGCTGGTGGTTAACCCCACTGCATCTGTCAACTTCCACCCCCCAGGACAGAATGAGCATCTGTTCCTGGGAGTCCTTCTGCTTTCCCCCCATTCAACCAGGAGGGCACCTTTTCTACTGCCCCCCTACCACTTTAACCTATCTCCCCATTACTACCTTCTAACTTTCACTTTTTTTTTTTTTACTTGGTTCTCCCTGTGTGTTGCCTTGGCTACCACAGGGTTTGCTCCACCAGTGCTTTATACTCCCTACTGCCCGGCCTGCCTCCTCGTGGTTGAACGCTAAACTAGAGGTTTCTGTGTGAAAACACAAGCCCCCAGGCTAAGAGGCTGGATGAACAACACAACCAACATAACCCACACTAACACTTCACGAACACTCGCTAACCTATATATCTGGCATTTACAGAGTTTTGTATTTATCACATTGCTTGATGTGGAGTTGGGGGAAACCCCTTGAGCTGGATCACAAATAACACTATACACTATGTTCTCTAAACTGAAATGGGTCTTCAGGGTTATCATTTGGCTGGATGACTTCAAAGAAAATGCCGAACTGGCCCTACGTGTGCTAATTTTAAAGGATGTTTCAAAGCTTGGGAAGACTGGAGCAAAGGAAGTTACTTTGAAGGTGATTAGCTTAATAAGCCCAACTGTTCACTTTTATAGTAAAATTCCAGGAACTTTTTGAATGCATCTCATACGATATCATGTTGTGAGTAATTCTGTTTCTCTTCAAATACTTTATCATCTGCTTTTTATTGTACAAAAACCAGTGAAGCTTCCAATTTAAATTTGTTCTTCTGTGACTTAAATCTCATCTCATTGCCTTTTTCTTGCCTGTTGGATTGCTTACTTCTTGATGCATAGGTGCAGAACTTAAGTAAACTGCTCTTAAATCCAGTAAAACACCAAAGTATGGTGTGCAAAGTTTGTTTCATATGCCAGTTTAACTATCAGACAGTAAATATATAATTCACTTTAATGAGACAATACAGAAGGATAATGATGTTTAGATCATGCTTGCTTTTTTTGAATTAAAAACTTTGTGTAGTTTGGAGTTACTTTCTTTTTAGTAATTGTTCTGTGATTGTGTACAAAACGTGCTGCATGCCCACTTTAGTATTTATTTTCTGTAGAGTATTTTGGCCTCCATTTTTTGCTCTGTATTTGAAAGTGAGATAGTTGGGGGGAAAAAAATGAATGACAAGATTGCTGTTACTAAAGATTTATTCTTATCAAATATGTCAGAATTGAGAATAAAATTTAAAACTGCTCCGTTTTCATCTGTTTTTTATCATTTGAAAAATAAAATCCTGATATGGTGTGCCTGCTAGAAGCTTAAGAAATAAATTAATAAATGCTAATGCAAGCAAGCTTTTGAAACAGATAGAAGCAAAAAAAAAAAAAAAAAAAAAATGCAAAAAATGCAAATATACTTAAAAGTGATAAAAAAAAAAAAATGAATACTTGTTAACAAAGCTGCTGTGTAGGACATATAATTTCATTTAAGTCATAAAGTTTCTCATTATATGTAATGTTAATCACAAGCTGAGGTTGTTTCATTGATTATAGTTTCAGAGAATATTTTAGTATATTTATGTTATCAAAGGAAGACTAATTTTAACAGAACTTCTTTCCAATAGGAAAAATTCTGAAAAGAAGGGAAAAAATATATATATATATATTTCATTATGAATGTCATTAAAACATTTGTAATGTGAATTGTTTTTCAAGTGGAAAAATTCTCTCTTCTTTTTTATTATTATTAATTTTTCATTAGTCAATATTTTTGAGTAGTACACATTTTGATCGAAATGAAATCAGTTTATAATTTTTTATTTCCAGAGGAAGAAAATAAATTAAAGGCACTCCAGGAGTTGAGTGAAGATTTAGAGGTTGTATTCCAAAAAAAAAAAAAGAAAAAAAAAAAAAAAAAGTTTTATAAAATTTTTTCTTAATTTCTTTAAGATTTAATTTTTATATTTTTAAATGACTTAAACTGTCATGTTATTTACACACTAAACTAGTGCGGTGCTAATTTTTTATACTTATTTTTCCAAAAATCAAAAGTTCATTTACATTAGATTGCCGAGTCTGTGAATCATCTCCTTTTACCTTTTTAGGATGATTCAGAGTCCCATAAATTATACATGTCATTTTACCTGTCTTCATGCCATAAATTACACATGTTATTTAGAACTCATGTGCATGTAATCCAATTCATACCAGATTTACAGTATATGTGGACAGTAGATTATAGATGGTGCACTGAAAAAATAAAAATATAAATAAATAATTTTTTTATTTTTTATTTGGTTTACTGTCTTTTGAAATTGAAATAAGCTTCATTAGGTCTCACTGTTCAACAAAAAAATTCTTTGAATTTGTTTCCTTTCTTAAAATAGGCAAACTTTACTAATTTTGGGTCGAGAAAAACGAATATGAGTTCAGAATTTTTTTTTATTAGCTCTAGTTTTTGAGATACAGTACTTTCACTATTATAATAATTTCAGTAGTAGTAGGAGTGAAAAGTAATATTAAAACAATCTCATATTTACATTTCCTTGATACAACATAAATCACAGTTGTTTTTAATTAAAACGTAAAAAAACAAGAACACAAGCAAACTGCACAGGAACCGAAAGTACTTTCTCAAAATGTGGCCTATCATGACAGCGCCTTCTTTTTGCTTGTCACTTGTATTCCACTTCCGGGGCATCTCTTGTTACTGTCCAACAGTAGTCAGCAAGCATAGAAGCACTCCACCTACCCTGATATCGTCTTTCCATTGCTGAAATGCCTTGGTGGAATTGCTCACCGTGCTCGTCACTAACTGCACCACAGTTGTCAGGGAAGAAGTCCAGTGAGAGTCGAGAAAGTGGATTTTCAGTGACATGTTGCAGCCTAATTGATGATACTTTTCTAGAAGATTGTTCACAGTCTCAACATAGTTTCCAGCTCTTCAGTTTACCTGGAAGTCATGCAGAACACTTTTAAAAAGGCTTCCCAAGCTGCGTTCTCATTACCCTGGAGGACTCGCTCAAAATTTTCATCCCTTAAAAGTTCACGAATTTCGGGACCAAGAAAGATTCCTTCCTTTTTTTTTTTTTTTTTTTTTTATGAAAACCCCAAACATGAAAGGTATCAAAACCTATAGTACTTAGTACCGTGCATGGGTTGAAGGAGAAGTATGGGGGGAGGGGGATGCTGGAAACTTTGCTCTAGAGACTAAACATGGGTTTCACCACTTCAAGCCTCCAATAAGCAAAGTGGTGGTATTTCACCGGTTGATGAAAGTCATCTACCACCTTCCTTAATTTTAGCATCAATCAACAGTGGAAATTGTCCTCTCAGATACTTGAAAGCTTCTCCATCCTGGTTCATCCCCTTAATAAAGTTCTTCATGAGTCTCACTTTGATGTGTAAAGGGGGCAGAAGAATTTTGCCTCGATCAACCAGAGGATTGTGCTGGACATTTTTTTTTTTTTTTCCCCAGGGCACAGATTTTCCCTTAGAGGCCTGACTTTTCTTCTGTAGTGTGAGGACCTAGCCCGACTGTCCCACTCACTCAGGAACCACAGTACTTCATGTATGCCAACTGCATGCCCAGCAGTATTGCAATCACCTTCAGGTCTCCACAGATCTGCCAATGGTGGTCTTTGTACTTCATTGCCTCCAGAATTAATTTCATATTCTCATATGTCTCCTTCATGTGGATAAGGTGTTAAGGTGTGTTTGTTTTAATTGCAGTCTCCATGGTTCCCACTATATACCACTGTAGCATCTGAAAAGGCAAAAAGCCAATGCCGGCAAGTGTAAGTATGTGTGGTGTTGTGTTGAGTGCAGGCACCTGGCGACTTCACAGCCAGGGGTCCCCTGACTCACAACCCTGGCCACGAGGAGACATGCCAGGGACAACTTCATTACCAGAGACACTTACTGGGGCTCCCAGGCACCCCTGGGAGCCTCAAGGTGTTTAGGGAAAGGAAGTGGAGATAAGAATGAGAAGTATGGGGATTGGAAGGGAAGGGAAGGGAAAGTTGGATAGAAGATAAGGGGAAGAAGAATAGACATCCCCTGAAATAGAAGAGAAACGTTTACAATAGTAAAAAGAAATAGTGAACTATATTTTATTACATTTAAACTCTAATCTAAAGATACTTAGAATATTTGAACAGAGCTGCAAAATCTAGCAAGAAAACAGTATCAATGAAAATTATATACAAGCCTAAAATTATACACAAATTATATATAGTCTGTAGACAGGAAGTAACATTAACAGCCATATGTCTTCAAAAGAAAAAAAAAATATTCACAATAAATGTCAACAGCAAGAAAACAGTGTTTTCGACGCTATCTTCTAGAATGAAGTTTCCTGAAAGTCTACCTTTTGCTCTTGTACATAGTCATTAAAATTCGATACATATAATGTATATCATTAACAGGACTTATTTTCCTGCAAGACATAGCCATTAACCTCTCATAAACACAAGATTTAAATTTTCAACAACAGTGCTTACAAACCAACTTACAATAAAAGACTCAGTGAAACTCAGAGCCAAGAAAACCTTATAAATCTTTGGTGTAACACCCCATTAAGGATTAACATTTACAATTCATTTTCATCTCCTAAACACACTATCAGCAAAATCAGAGAAATACAAGGAATTCTCCCTTTTTTGCTCTAGCTCCACCAACTGTTGAAAATCAGCAGGACTATATACGTTTGTCACAATCAGTAGCTGATTTCTAACATCTAAATAGTGGTTACATTCTAGGATTAAATGATCAACCATCTGAACAGCTCCACAAGGGTAGAGATGCAGACAATCCAAGTGCATTTAATTTGGCATTTATACTCCCATGACCTGTAATCATAAATGTAACATTTAAGCTGGGACAAAACCATTTTAACCGCTTATTCAAAGACATTAGGAATAAAACTATATGTAACCCTGCCCAAAAGAGCAGCATTCCATTCCGGTTGCCAGTTTCTCATAAACTCGATCTTAATCTAGCAACATCCTCCTTTTCAGATAAATCCATGTTCAATGTATAGTTACCAATATTAGCTGGGGGATCCCTTCTTCGTTGATATAATAGATATTGCAGTATTATTTCATAGTAAATAATTCGGCCATTCAGAACCTGCAGAGCAATAGTAGAAACAGTTCTACATGCTCTGGAGGTGGCAAAAAGGAAAAATCTCTGAGATTGTATAAGATATTTTTTCACCATGCTATTAGCCACCCTAAAGCCCTGTGCACCTGCCGCATACCTTATGATAGGCAAAAATAAACTTTTATAGTATAGCTTTAATGTACTTGATTTTATACCCCAATTGTTTTTGCTAATTTTAAGTATTTTCCCTGTTTAAAGCCTTAGTCTTCAAAATATACTTTACATGTTGAATGAAAGAGAGTTTAGGATCAAACATTACTCCAAAATATTTGTATGTTCTTTCTAGTTTGATGCTTTGCTTATTAAGTTTAACATCAGGCTCTGTTTAGATTTAAGTTGCTCTTAAGAAAAAGCTTTTTCATTTTGGGAACCGAAATAATTAATTTGTGCACATTGCACCATGAGTTAAAGTCATCCAAGGTGTTATTTGATTTTTGCTCCAGCTCTAATCTTGAGTTTCTCATAATCAAAAGGGCCAGGTCATCTGCGTAGGCAATCTTATGGACATCACCATGTGGACAAGTGTAAAGTGTGTTAGTTGTCTGATGGAACCAAGGATTTCCCCCATCTCCGCGTTGTATTCTTTGTGAGTGACAGAACTCTGTGAAGGCCAGAGATTTAAAAAGTGTGTGGTGAGTGGTCTGTTGTTTTTCTGACCATTTAGCCATTTGGCCCCTATTGGGACCCACCATTGCCCACACTTTGCCACGAGGAGGCAGGTCAGCAGATTATTATTTAAGATAGATTATTTAAGTACTCTGGCTGGCTCCACCACCTAATTTCCAAGGATTTCAGGCCTAAAAAAAAGGGGGGTGTATACTAGAATTTGGCCGAAAGAGATTTACAAGAAAGCATTAGAATTTAGACGTTGATTAGAATTTGGTGGAATTGTTAAGAGGTGTACTCAGTCGGTTTAGTGAGAAAGGAGGGGAGACTGTGGGAAAACAAGGATAGGGATGATAGAGTAGGCATCTCCAAAGAGGTCACTGGAAATGAGCCCCACCAGGCGAAGTATGGTGTAGGCAGGGAGGGGAGGAGACAGATACCTATCTCATCCCTCCCCTGCCTGGAGATGGAATTTTATAGGGAAATGGGTTAGAGTACCCACTTCAGATCGCCAATGCCACGTTGGCAGCAAAGTTGCAGAAAGTCTTTGTCAGTGATGGTTGTCATTTCCATGTAGTGTCGAATCTGGTAGGAAGGTCAAACTGCCCATCCCACTCCGGGGGTGGGATATGTTAGCTGGCAGTGGGGAACCCACCAGGCGAAGGGGTGGGAGAGACACACATTTACTTCATTCCTAATCTGCATTCTCATTCTACTTGTATTCTATTTTTTTTTTTTATACCTTTTTCTTATATTCTTTTTTTCTCCAAGTTTTATGTATATATATGTATATATTTTATTTATTTATTTTTTTATTATTATTTGTTTCACTCACAACTCATTCATCTTTTTCTCACACACCAGGGGGGATGCAATGATGTGCAGTGTAAATTTAAATATTAATTAAAACTAGGGTTAGTGTGTACTTAACTGTAGCATTTATGGTTTGTGTTCTTTTTCTCATACACTTACACTTTCATTCATTCTTCTAGCTCTCATTTCATTTATTTGACTCGTGCTTTCTGCACTACCTCTCTGGGCACCTCAACTTACTGTTATTCTTCAGTTTTGGTGCAGGCCTAGCCGCAAGTTTTTTTTTTGTGGGCCAGGGGAGAATGCAATGATAGTGTTTGTGGTTAGTGAATGTTTGTTAGTATATATATATAAAGTAGTGTAAGTTATTTTTAACTTTGTATTCATTCGGCCAATTACATTTGCCCTTCCACTCATTCCCATTCACTCTCTCTTTCCCTCATGCTAGGTCACCACTTTCTTTCACCAAAACTGCTATTTATTCCCGTAATTCTACTGTAATTCCTAGTTCACTCAGTGCCCAACCTATTCATTCTCATTCGTTCATTCTTCTTTCATTCTATATTGCATTCCCTTGCTACCAGTTTACTGATATTTTTCAGCTAATCTGCTTCCCTGGCTGCCTCTACATCTCCCTCCCCTACATAGTTACTTATTTGATGTGGGGCCCTAGGTTCCTACACATGGCAGGATAGTTCTGGGGAGTTCTGTCATGTCAGGTTTCTGTCAAGGGCACAGAATACTGCTATCCTGACAGTTTAAAGTCATCGTCTGGGTGTGGTGAGAAACTTGGGCAATTTAAACTATTGATTATTGTTTAATTGCTGTGGGGCTGAATTGCCATTCTTTGGATTGTTCTGTGCATTTCGGATACTTTCTATGTGAAAGATGTAAAGGCTTTATAATTTTCCTCTTCTCTGATGAACAGATGTTCTTCTCTCCTGGGAAGGGGCCAACTGTGCTATTAGCTCTGTTCTAGGGATGTCATATATTATATAATCATATAGAATGTGTGCCCAGTCTTCACTCTTGCCACAGGTGCAGTTTGGGTCATCAGTCAGCCCTAAGGAGGTTAATTTTGTCTTTAGGGAGCCGTGACCTGTCAATATAAATGTTGTAAAAAGTCCAGGGGCATACCACTTAGGTGGCTTTGGGCTAACCATTGACACCCGTGGCAGAAACCGTTTGGTAACCAGACCTCTGGCTTCCTGCTCCCACTTTGTTTGCCATAGCTCATGGAATTTTGTGGCTATTCTTTTTCTTTCAGTGTTGATTGTATCAAGGACTATCCCCAGAAATTCTGTGGGTATGCCCTTTTTAAATCTATAATATAAGCCTCTTTTGGCTACTTCCAGGTAAACTGGGAGAGCTCCAGCCAGCAACTGTAGCACAGGTGTGCTTACTGTGCGACATGCTCTGCTAATAGTGAGTAGTATTGTCCTTTGTATCGATTCTAATTTATTCCTATTTCTTACTATGGCCAAGCACTGGCTCCATAGGTGATAACAGGTAGGAACATTGCATTGTATATGATTGCCAGGGTCTTTCTTTTGAGTCCCCAGTCTGCTCGACTGATCCTGGCAATCATACCTGCATAATTTCTTACTTTCTTCGCCAAGTAGATCAAGTAGATAAAAAGTTAATTTTGAATCAAAGACCACTGTTACCATTTTTATAGTGGTTGTGTTAATTTTGATTTGTGGATGTCTTCTTATGTCCAAATTGCCTTTTAGAAGTATTTGTTTGGTTTTTTTCAGGTGATATTTTGGGCATGTGCATTTGTGCCCACTCTTGCAGCTGCAAGAGGGCAGCATTTGATCTTTGCTCTACAACCATTCGCGTGTTACCTTTTACAAGGAAAATCATGTCATCTGTAAAGGCCAGGCTTTCCGTGGGGCCTAGATCCAAAGCCAGAACAATGTTCCAGAAGAAAGGGCCAAGGATTGAACATTGCGGGCAGCTTTATTCACAGGGCGCGTCAGTTCCTGGAACCTTGTGCGTACTGAGACACTTCTGTCTGTAAGGTAGCTGTTTATTACCTTATAGTGGTTCTGTGGGGCATTTGCCTGGTGGAGTCTCCTATGGACACTAGGCCACCAGAGTGAGTCAAAATGCCCCAGCAAAGTTAATGGAGATTGCCAGCATATATTTCTCCTCTGTGGTTTTAACTGTTGTCAGTAGGTGGTGCTTGGCACGCTCTGTATTGTTGCCCTGCTTAAAACCATACTGATTGTTGGAATGTAAACCTGCTTCTGTGTAATATTGGCATAATATGCTATATATTTTTCCTAGTACAGGGAGTAGGGCTATTAGTCTATATGATTTGGGATCAGCAGGGAGTTTTTCAGGGTTTTTGAGAATTAATCTTAACACTGCTTTTTTCTTTTGGGAATATACCTTCTGTCTCATATAGTTATTATATAGTGCTATTAATTTGTCTGGTGCTATTTCTGCTAATTTTTTGATAATCTCAACCTCTAAGAGGTCAAAACCTGGGCATTTATTGTTTTTGGTTTTAGATAGTGCTATTTTTAAGTCTTGTATAGTGAATAGAAGTTCAGTATTGGCATTGTCATATTCAGTGTTTTCTTTTATAATGTCCAGCTGGTTGGGGGAAAGATCCCCAGTTTCAGTTTGAATAATACTGTCTAGGATGTTATTTACAGAGTCTGCCCAACACAGGGTTGGTGTTCCATCTGGTTTGAGAGTAGTTTCTAAGACATCTCCTCTTGGCAGCTTGTTGGTCACTATTCTGTAGACAACTCCCCAAGGGTTATTGTTTCCAGTGGTTCCCACCAAATGCCTCCAGCATTCCTTTTTCTTGTCCCTTATTAGGGGTTTTGCGTTGTTGAGCTTTCGCTCAGGAACGCTTTAATGAGTGTAAATATGATGTCCATTATTAGGGCTGTATACTGATTGCTGAGAGTTCTATAAGAATCTCTCAGTGCATCCACCTCCTTTTTTGGCCAAATGAGGCCCTTTGAAAATTTCTCCTTGACTGGTGGTGGACCCTTCTCCTGAGTATAGTCAGTTCAGGGCACCACCAGGGGACTGCCTGCTTTCTCACTTTTTTCCGTGGGATGGACAAGTCTGCTGTTTTTATTAAAATGTTTGTCATAGTCAGTGCTTCCTTGTCAGGGCTACGGTTGCTTGATCTAGACCACTCATTTTCCTGTTTCTGCAGCTGAGCTGCTGTATGTTCTGCAAAAATCTGCCAGTTTGCCTTTTTGAAGTTATACCTTTTGATATCCAACAAGGAGTGTTTTTAATTGCCTGTTTAGTGTGAAGGTGATGGCTCCCTGATCCAATGTGGTCCAGACCGGCTTGACACACCAGTTTATAATTTTATAAGCTATTGAATTGGTGGCAAGAGTGGACATAAGTTATAAAGTATGTTCATGTCAGACAGCACATGGGATTTCTCCCATCTCCACGTGTGTTAGCTGTATCGAGGACAGTACACTGTCAAGCTAGCGACTTGAAAGCGTGTGGGTCATGTCTGTGCAGTGTGATGTGTTGTGCCCATTGTTTGTTCAGCTTATTGGCTGCAAGGCCCCTAGTGGGCCCGACGTTGCCCATACCTCGCCACGTGGAGGCTAGCCGATTGTGTCCAGTATCACAACAAGTTGCTCTAGCAGGTTCTGCCACCTGGTTTCCTGGGATTTCAGTGGCTAGGACCTTAAAAATATATATATTTACACGTTTCACATCAATTGCTTAATGGGATTGCTGGTTGGGGTTGAACGCTAGAGAGAGATGTGTTAAAAGGCCTAATAGTTTGGGCAAAATTTTGATGTTATTAAATTTAGATGTGAGGCTATACTCTAGATGAAAGATAATAATGTTTGTTGTCCCCTATTGGGACCACAAAAGAAAGGGGGGTACACTACAATTTGGTCGAAAGAAATTTACACGAAAGCGGTAGAATTTAGACGTTGATTAGATTTTGGTGGCATTGTTAAGAGGTGTACTCGGTCAGTTAAGTGAGAGACGGGGAGACTGAAGACTGGATAGGAAAACAGATAGAAGAATAGGGATGATAGAGTAGGCATCCCCAAAGAGGTCAGTGGAGGCGAGCCCCACCAGGCGAAGTATGGGGGTTAGTTGGTTGGTTGATTAGGGATTTTTTTGGCGCATCAGCATCTATGGCCATAGTGCGCCAAAGTATGGGGGTGGAAGACAGGTCTCTGTCTCTCCCTCCCTGCCTGGGCATGGGGTTTTAAAGGGAATCGGGTTAGAGTACCCATTTAAGATTGCAAATGCTTTGTCGGCAGCAAAGCCACAGTATGTCTTTGTAGGTGATGGTTCTCATATCCATGTAGTGTCAAATCCGGTAACAAGGTCAAGCTGCCCATCCCGCTCTGGGGGGGTGGGATATGTTAGCTGGCAATGGGAACCCACCAGGCGAAAGGGGTGGGAAAGCCACACATTTACTTTATTCCTAATCTACATTCCTACTCTACTTGCATTCATTTTTTTTTTTTTTTATACTTTGTTTCTTATATTTTATATATATATATATATATTTTTTCCAAGTTTTATATATATATATGTATTTTTTTCTTTTATTATTATTTTTTTTTTCACGTACACTCATTCATCTTTTTCTCACACCATGGGGGGATGCAGTGATGTGAAATGTAAATTTAAATACTAATTAAAACTAGGTTTCGTGTGTACTTAACTGTAGCATTTATGGTTTGTGTTCTTTTTCTTGCACACTTACACTTTCATTCATTCTTCTAACTTTCATTTCATTTATTCGACTCTTTCTTTCTGGACTGCACTCTCTGGGCACTTCAACTTACAGTAATTCTTCAGTTGTGGTGCAGGCCTAGCCACAAGCTTTTTACAGGACAGGGGAGAATTCAGTGTTTGTGTGGTTACTAAATGTTTATTAGTATATATAAAGTAATGTAAATTATTCCCAGTCTCGGCCAACCACATTTGCTCTTTCCCACTCATTCCCATTCACTCCCTCTTTCCCTCATGCTAGATCACTCTTTCTTTCACCAAAACTGCCATTTATTCCCTTTTACCATAATTCCTAGTTCACTCAGTGCCCAACCTATTCATTCTCATTCGTTCATTCTTCTTTCATTCTATATTGCATTCCCTTGCTACCAGTTTACTGATATTTTTCAGCTAATCTGCTTCCCTGGCTGCCTGTACATCTCCCTCCCTTACATAATTACATATTTGTTGTGGGCCCCAGGTTCCTACACATGGCAGGGTAGTCCTGGGGAGTTTTATCATGTCAGGTTTCTGTCAGGGTGCAGAATACTGCTATCCTGGCAGTTTTTAAGTCATTGTCTGGGCGTGGTGGGAAACTTGGGCAATTTTAACTATTGCCATTCTTTGTATTGTTCTGTGCATTTCGAATATTTTCTGTGTGAAAGATGTAAAGACTTTATAATTTCCCTCTTCAATGATGAACAGATCTTCTTCTCCCCTGGGAATGAGGCCAATCTGTGCTATTAGCTCTGTTCTGGGGATATCATATATTATACATTCATATAGAATGTATCCCCAGTCTTCACTCTCGCCACAAGTGCAGTTTTTGGGTCATCAGTCAGCCCTAAGTAGGTTAGTTTCGCCTTTAGGGAGCCGTTACCTGTCAATATAAATGTTGTAAAAAAGTCCAGGGGGCATACCACTTAGGTGGTTTTGGGATAACCATTGACACCCGTTGCAGAAACCGTTTGGTAACCAGACCTCTGGTTTCCTGCTCCCACTTTGTTTGCCATAGCTCATGGAATTTTGTGGCTATTCTTTTTCTTTCAGTGTTGATTGTATCAAGGACTATCCCCAGAAATTCTGTGGGTATGCCCTTTTTAAATCTATAATATAAGCCTCTTTTGGCTACTTTCAGGTAAAGGGGAGAGCTCCAGCCAGCAACTGTAGTGCAGGTGTGCTTACTGTGCGACATGCTTTGGTAATAGTGAGTAGTATTGTCCTTTGTGTCTATTCTAATTTATTCCTATTTCTTACTATGGCCGAGCTGGTGAACCATGCACCGGCTCCACAGGTGATAATAGGTAGGAACATTGCATTGTATATGATTGTCAGGGTGTTTCTTTTGAGCCCCGAATCTGCTCGACTGATCCTGGCAATCACGCCTTCATAATTTCTCACTTTCTTCGCCAAGTAGATCAAATGGGAGTAAAAAGTTAATTTTGAATCAAAGACCACTCCAAGATATTTTAGTTCTGTTACCATTTTTATAGTGGTTGTGTTAATTTTGATTTGTGGATGTCTTCTTATGTCCAAATTGCCTTTTAGAAGTATTTGTTTGGTTTTTTCAGGTGATATTTTGGGCATGTGCATTTGTGCCCACTCTTGCAGCTGCAAGAGGGCAGCATTTGATCTTTGCTCTACAACCACTGGCGTGTTACCTTTTACAAGGAAAATCATGTCATCAGCAAAGGCCAGGCTTTCCGTGGAGCCCAGATCCACGGCCAGAAATTCGTCCAGAACAGTGTTCCAGAAGAAAGGGCCAAGAATTGAACCCTGCGGGCATTGTTTATTCACAGGGCATGTCAATTCCTGAAACGTGCGTACTGAGACACTTCTGTCTGTAAGGTAGTTTATTACCTTATAGAAGTTTTGTGGTGCATTTGCCTGGCGGAGTCTCCTAAGGACACTAGGCCACCAGAGTGAGTCAAAGGCAAGAGTGGACATCATCATCACTGTCCTAACGCCTATTTGTACCTACACTTCCTGAGCAATAAGCTCATATGCACTTTATTCCTCTATCTTATCAATTTTAATCTTTTGATCCTTAATCATATCCTTCGTATGATAAATCAAACATTGAGGATATGTTACTGCCCCTGCTCCGAAGAGGCGGATATTCACTATCTGGAGCTAAATTAAACTTTAAACTTCAAAGACAAACTTCTATAAATTGTGATTATTGTTCCAGCCAAATTAATGCTGTACTCAAATGCAGCTTAATTACAGGGGATTTAACTTGCCTGTTTTAAGCGAATTGACTGACGCATTTCTTTCTATATAATGAGTTGAGCACTGGTGTATCAATTTGCAATCATAACTCTAAACATTTAAAATTCATCAATATATTTTTGTATTTTATACTTTTTACAACATTTTCTTTTATACAGCTATAAACTCTAAAATCAGTATAAAACTCTAAACAATATAATTCATCAATATATTTTTGCATTTTATATTTTATACTTTTTTTTCAACATTTCCTTTTTATACAACTATAAACTATAAGATCAATAAATTCCAATTCCAACTAAATCTCAACTCCATAAAAACACTATTTACATATATACAAATTTTTACAATTGTCTAATCCTGCTTACTTCTCTAGCAAACTCAACAAAATCTTCATTCCATTCTCTATTCTTAAACAAGTCACTCACAGTGTATGAGTTGGACCCAATCTGCCTAATTAACATATTCCTTGGTATATCATATCTTACTCACTGCTGTAAAATATGCTCTGTATCTTCTACCATCCCACAAATACACATTGGATTTTCTTCTACACCAAGCTCTACCAGTCTTTTCTTTTACACGTGTCCAGTTATTAACATTGTTTGGAACATTCCTAGACCAGACCAAGATGAAATCTCTTTCATAGTTTTCACACCAGGCAGAAAGGCAAAGGTAACACGCTCCTTACAGAACTGTTCCATCTTTCCTGCCATATATAATCTATATCTTGCTGCAACCTTTTCTTTTCTACTTTCAAATTGTGTCTTCCATACTCTCTTCCCTCTTCTCTACAAGATTTTATTCCCATAAGTTCTATTCTTTTATTATTCTTAATTGCATATTCCATTGTCTTTTTAAGTATAATCAGATCCACTGGTTCCTTTCCTGCAATAACTTGCAGAGCATAATTTGAAAGGTTCTGCAGGACTGCGTCACCACCAGAAGGGGAAATCTCTGTGCTGAATTAAGACTTCTTTTAACGTGGCTATTAGTCACTTTATGACCCCAAGCCCCACATGCATATGTCACAATCGGTATAAATATACATTTATAGAGGAGGTCTATGGACTTGCCTTTCACTCCCCATTCTACCCTTGTGACTTTCCTAATTTTTAAATAAATCATCCTCACTTTATCTCTTAATTTTTGCACGTGAGGCAAAAAGGACATCCTTTCATCCACATAAACTCCTAGGTACTTGACCAAGGGAGCATATGCTATCGTCGTACCAAATATTTTTGCAGTTGGCCTTCTTCTTTCACTGAGCTGATGAAAGAAAAAAACTATATGAGTTTTTTTCATTGATATCTCCATTTTATGGACCTCAGCCCATTTCTCCACTTGTCCCATAGCACTCTTAATTCTCTCCTCCAGTTCTTTTCTAGACCTTCCCACCATCATTATTAACAAATCATCAGCATATGCTACCAGTCACACCCTACCCACTCCTGAATCAGTAGCTCATCCAATACAATATTCCAACTATAGGGACCTACGATTGAACCTTGTGGAGCACCTCTTGTTACTTCCTGAGTAACTTTCCCATATTTCATTACAATTGTAACTTTCCTATCTTTAAAATAATCTTTTAAAACTTCATAGAACTGCCCAGCATACTTCATTTTTTTCATTCTTGCTAGAAGGCTCGGCCACCACATACGATCAAATGTCCCCTTAAAGTCAGAAATATACCCAGGACATAATTTTCTAAAATCTCTTGTACATATGACACCATTCTAACCACAGAATCTTCAGTAGATCTGCCTCTCCGAAAGCCGAACTGCCTAGGGCTGCTATTCATCAACACTCTTTTAAAAACCTTTGTGATAACTGGCAATAATGCCACTGGTCTATATGATCCAGGATCTGTCCTCTCTTTTTCTCTATTCTTTAATAATATTTTAATGTATGCCTCCTTCCAACAACTTGGAAAGATTTTTCTCATTTAAGCACACATTATATAACTACCAATTCCTTTCCATTCCAAATTTCAAACGAAACTTCTTTATCACTTCAGGTAGCAGTCCATCTCTGCCTGGTGCTTTCTTTGTCTTAACTTTCTCCAATGCTATCTTCAGTTCTTCCTCCGTAATTAAACTTTCAATTTCCTGCTCCCCCACATATTTATCATTTAATTTTCTGATTTGTCTTTGTTCACTACTATCCAAACTTATTTGATCTATAGGAAACAATGAGGAGAGCAAACTACGCATGGAGGACTCTCAGTCCCTCGTACTCTGATTTTCTATTTTAATAGTTTTGTTTTGTTATTTAGGAGCATTAGCAACTAAGGCCATATTGCTCCGGGGATATGCGGTGGTCATTCCCTGACCTTTCCGCATCCTCCGTATTTGGTGGTCACGGGCTAGAACCCTGGTCTAATCAAGAAGCGTGTGCTACGCACTGCCGCTCCTGCCCACCTGGCTATTTTAATAGTACTATAAACTTGATCAACTTTCATTCTATCAAATAATAATTTTTATGGTAATCCCATACATTCTTATTAATTTCCTCTTTTACATAGCTTCGCCATTCTTCTCTTTTTGAATTCTACCAACATATTCCCGTCTTATTTGTTGGTATTGGCTCTTTAATTGTTTCCATTTCCATTTGTTCACTTATTCCTTTTCTCCGTACCCTCTGGAAATTCCTCCTAGTCCTGTTCACTCTCCTCCTCATTTCCGCTAATATCCCATTCCACCAAGGAACAACCCTTTTAATTTTGTGCTCCTCATAGACCTGCAGAAACTTTCATATATAATACTAACTATTTTCTCAGCCCTTTCTCCAGCCAGGCTGCTATCTATTTCTTGTCTATTATCTCTAAGTCTTTTTGTAATCTCTTCTTCAAAACACTGCCAGTTTGCAGAACTCGCTGCAAACTTCTTTTCAAACCCTATATTACATTCTACCCTCTCATCTCTTATCTCGAAACTGATACATCTATGATCACTGGTAGTCCAGTCCTCCCTAACCCTCCAACACCATATCTTATTCCACAAGGCTTCTGTAGTTAATGTTAAATTTATATTAGTATCTCCTTGTATAGTACTGAAGGTAGAGGGCTGGCCCAGCTCATTTACAATATTAAGTCTCTGACTTATCAACATTTCCTCTAATTGATTTCCTCTAGTATCAGTCTCATGACTTCCCCAAGTTGTTGAACTTGCATTTGAATCAATACCAATTACAGTTTTCTTTCCTTGTAATACCTCTAACACTTTTTCAATATAGTTTAAATAAGGCTGGCAGGAGTGGACAGCATAGACTAGAGGAACTGAAGGAAGAGTATTCCATTGTGGAGAAAAACAGCTTTTAAATTTAGCTTTAATGAGTATGAATAGCTTCCACTCCTGTGGGTTGTGTTCCACATTCAAAGCTGTCATCAAACTATTGACATCACAGCAGGCAACAAGGTCGTTTTCACTTTTAAAATATGGTGTCAAAGCATTCTGCCTGCTCCCATACACGGACACCTTGACATTTGGTTGCAGAAGATTCCACTATTGGAGCCTTGATCCCAGAAGCTCTGTTTTATCTGTCAATAGATCTAGGTCTCGAATTAGATCACTTAATTCACCTTGAGTGATTCTGTGTGACTCGCTCGGCGACTCAGGTTCTGGCATGAAATTGGAATCCTGTGATGTTGACGGCCCAGGTTGACCAACATTCCTCACACTGTCCCCATCTTCATCAGACTCCAAAGTGTACTCTTCTGGAGGGTGAAACACAGGCAGACCATCCCCATGTGCTACTGGTCGGATAGCTGACAGAATGTTTGGATATTCCACAGTCCACTTCCTTTTTTTTGACATGCCATGCTGAAGAGGGGGCACCATGCAGAAATAACAGTCATTTACATGAATTGAAGGCTCCCTCCAAATCATTGGGATGGCAAAAGGCATTGAACATCCTTTGTTATTCAACCATCCACGAAGATTTACAGCACATGGGTTGCAGCAAATATGAGATGCCCAGGGTTTGTCTTCATCCCCTACCTTACAGCCAAAATAATGGTAGTAGGATGTCTTCACAACTGAAGTCAATTGGTGTTTCTGAGTGGAAAATGTCACATCACCACACACACAACAAAAATTGCTAACACATTTACGTGGCATCCTGGCTTTTTACATAATTTTTGTCCATAAACCTTAAAAATAAAAAAGAAATGAACATCACTCATAACATCACTTGCAAGGTAAATGATACACAGAAATCGGTTCCTGTTTCAGTGTTACAAACCTTTCTATTCTCTAGACTCAAATTCTCTAGTATTCACCAATATTCCCCTAAATCATAAGAGGGGCTATATCGTGTAATCGAGAGCTTAGAGTTTTAAATGTTATATTGGTTTTTCTCATGCTGAAATTAAGAATTGACTATTTTCAAGCCAGAAACATTTTTGGTGTTGACCAGTGTCTTCTAACTTGTTTCCATTTATCAATGTCTCATGATCAGAACTTTTACAAAAAAGAATGAGTATAATTCTAAAAGCTTAATTGAACAAAATCTTAGGAGTTGAATACTTATCTGAATACTGGATAAGCAGAATTTTATTTATTTTTTTTATTGTGGTAATTGACAAAACATCTCATAGAGTTTCATTTCACTCTGTATATATGTACTATCACTTCCTCCTTTTTTCTTTTCTTTTTATATAAAAAAGGAATCATTGCATCTTTCACTTCTCTCAATGAATGGAACATTTTTAGGAAATCTTATTCAAACAGCCATTATTTCTAAAAAAAACTAAGGAAATGTAGGTGGGTCAGTCTTTTTTGTTTTAGTGGGAGGAGAGGATTAGACATTTATATTCAGTAAACTGTAGTATGTGAAATGAAACTTGAAGCTTCCTGAACTATTTTATTATTATTCTTTATCACTTTTCTACAACACTTATCATTTAATTTCTGTCTACATTGTTGATTGAATGTATTCAACATGGAATGCTTGTTTATGACTTCATTTGCCTTATAATTTATTTTCTCAGTAAGCATGTCCTTATTTTTGTGTTCTTTTTCACTGCAGCTTATCTCTGCTTACCTATCTCTTATTTTTCGTCTTAACTGCCTGTCATTTTTTCTTCCCTTTAACCACTTTAAATTCTAGCTTTAGTATCCCTTTTCTATATAATATCGCTACAGTTCTACAAGCAATTTTTTTACAGCAATATTGGAAGTGAAAAGGGTTTTCAACATGCGAGCATTGATTTATTTACATGGGAATCAATTGGTATTAAAAAAAATAATAAAAAAAAATTGGATTGGCTGCAGTTAAGTCCAGTATGTAACTTGTTCCATACAGTGGAATCTGGAAACAGATACTAAAGCAGTCATTTGTTGGGAATGTATTATATCGTTTGAATGGCAAACGGTTCTTGTATAAAATGAAACTTATCTGATATAGTTTTTGAAGGGTATGTTTGAACATGATAATAAGTAATGATGAAAATTCTCAGTGCTAATTAAATTGGTTCTTTTTGGAAAAAACTAGCTGAAATTGAAAATTAAAGGTAAATCAGCCACTTCACCATTGATTAACAATAGAAAGTATTGAGTAATAGGTGAAGTCTGCATTGCTGCTGAAGTCCTGCTCCTGCATGTATTTGGAAATTCAGGGGAACAAAGAATCAGAATCAGCATTAGCATTAGCAAAGGCACATGATGCAAGAAAGCAAGCTTTATAGACATCAGCCAAAAAAAAAAAACCCTTATTTCACCCATCCACTCGCTCCAAATGTTTGTTTTGTCAAGTTCTGCCTTCAATGACAGATGGAAGTTTGTTCCAGCAATCACCCACCTGCTAGCTAAAGGCAAACTTCTGCACATCTGTCCTACAACCGTTTATCCTCAATTTGAATTTATACCCACTCAGGTGATTATTCTGAGCAAGCGGAAGAATCCCATCCACATTGAGCATGCTCAAACCATTCAAGGCTTTATACACCTCAATCAGATCACCTCACAGGTGCCTAGTCTCCAAACACTGTAATTTGCAAAATTTAAGCCTTTCTTCATGCGAGCAACCCTTTGTTCCATTCACTAATCTTGTTGCCCTTCTCTGTACTCGTTCCAACAGCTCTACATCCTTTTTAAAATGAGGCCTCCAGACCTGTATACAGTACTCAAAGGTTGTGGCCTGACCATTGCCTTATACAAGGAGATAATCACCTCCTTACCCCTGCTAGAAAAATTCCTGTATATCATTGACAAGACACCATGAGA